>NW_009703046.1:0-11523 GCF_000703405.1 Apaloderma vittatum | reverse complement strand
TTGGAACAGGCTGCCCAGGGAGGTGGTTGAGTCGCCATCCCTGGATGTGTTTAAGAGATGGGTGGATGTTGTGCTGAGAGATATGGTTTAGTGGTGCTGATACGGCTAAGACAAAGGTTAGATTCAATGATCCTGAAGGTCTCTTCCAACCAAAACTGTTCTATGATTCTACAGTTCTATGATGCTATGATTCTATGTTACTGTAGTGACATTTTGACTGGCAAAAGATACGTGCTGTACATTGTCTGTGACGGACCAAGGTAAAAAGCTCTGCTAGGGTAAAAGGAAGCCAACCACTACGGCCCAAAGATCTGCTGAATGTAGGTGTCATCTATAACGATCTGCTGACTTTTCATAAGTATTCTCCCATTTTCTTCCTTTTTTCTGTGACTTAACCTCTCTGCATCACAGTGACACTAGTTATCCTCATCATCTAAAAGGATTTATAAAGTGACCAGCCAATGTCTATGCAGAACGGGCATTATGCGTTTCTCTGATATTTATTTATTCCTTTTAGGTAATTGACTATTAGATTGTTTGTGCCAAATTAACATGTAGGCACAACGCATTCTATTTTTCCCATGGAATAAAGCTAGCAATAAGGCAAACTTTCCTGCTCAGTTCACCTAAAATGCTTCCAGCTCTGCCTGCTGGGAAGACAGCTGAAGTCTTACAGCCATACAAACTTGACCTCCACTAGTCTGTCAAGATGGGCATCAGCTGCATTTTCCTAAACCAGCACAAAGTTGTGCTGGACCAACATCACAAGAAGAGATTTCAAACTCAGAGCAAATCTAAATCTACCATTTTCAGTGAATGCCAATTTTTCCACTTAAAGCAGACTTCTAAGAACACAATGACAAAATCATGTGAGTCCAGGGCACAAGATACAATAAAGGATACTGGAAAGATTTATGACATCCCCCAAGATGTGTATCTGTTTTCAGCTGCATATCTCAAACATTTCCAAAAATGAATATGAGTGTCTAGATTCATTTTAGGGGTAAGAAAACAGGCAATTCAGCAAGTCTGTGAGGGACTCAGAAAAACACAAACCCCCTGGTCAGATACTTCATGTGCCAGGACATACTGTCTATGGTATTATACCGCATTATGATCAGCTATGGAGAGTCACACTGTCATTCCATGACAATGTAAAACGTAGGTTACCAAACGAGACTGAGACTAAACAGGAATTCGTTCTGTATCAGAATGAGAGGAGGATGGGAAAATGTCTGGTTCTGGTATTCGCAATCTCATTTAGATCATGTGGTCTCCAGCAAGTCACAGATTTTGCTTTAAGCATTCTTTACAAGTCAAAGAACTTTACTCCAGTCACAGTGCAGCTGGATTCCCAAGCAATTGCTCTAGCTAGGAGTCTCTAGTCATACATTATTTCTTTAAAAAAGATTCATATAAGGGCTATCACACAAATTCAGTTTCTTCTTAGAGTGATTACATTCAAGCTCTTACCTGTGAAGGGCAAGTCCAAGTCACATATTTCAAATACTAGTCACTAACATAGAAACAGGATTACCTCTTCAAAAACAAACCAACAAAAATCCCCCCACCTTCCAACCGAAAAATCTGAACAAAATACCATTATCAGTCTGACATATGACATATCGCTCCTTACCTGCTGAAAGTCTCCAGTAGAAAAGCTAATAATAACTGTTGGAACCACCATGAAACAAGCATTATAGAAAAGGACACCATATTTTCCCAACTCCTGTGAAAAATGAAACATGGCGTTTGAAATGACAAGCCATTTGGTAGCTAAACTAAATACTACTCTGGCAATCCTGATATAATTATGAATGAGCAGACAGAGCATAATACATTTCCATTTAAAATACAAACTTGCAATCTGTTGATTGTTTAGTACTGAGCCAAGTGTCCAGTTCAGGCACTTTGTCTGTATGCTCAGTAGAGTATTACTGTTGTGTTATATCTTGAAGGGTTTCTATATGGCACCAGCTAGTCAGAAACTTCGAAAGGTACCCCCTTCTCTACCTGCCCAAGGGTTTACCAACTGCACCTACTGCAAATCAACTATAGAAGCGCAAGGCAGAGTAGCTCCCCTGGCCCAGCATAACAGGAAAATTAATTAAATCTGCCCCTAGACAGAGTGCCTGCAGTCGCTGCTAACTGATATAACTTCAAGTAACTTGAAAAATGTCATATATCCTGCTGTTTAGCTTGCTTGACACAAAGACAGACGATTAGGCGAATGAAAAACCAGCCCTCCCTTTCCCCAGATTCAGCTGTGCTACTTAGTAAATCTCTCCAGCTTATCTCTTCCTTTAAAATGAAACCCCGTATTTTGCACAAAATTATGATGCCACTAAGTGATGCTCATAAAGATTGGATATGATGTGACTCCTGAGATTATTATAAGATATATATTTACACTGTATAGACTGAACCACAAAAGTCAATGACAAAATCTCTATCCTGCATGTCCAAGACTGATCTCTGCTACTGCTTGGTATGTTTTCATGGCACTGTATTTGAAAAGTAGTCTGCTCAATGTTTACATAAAGCATAATGTATCAAGGTATCGCCTAATTCTTTGGCATACTTGTGTTTGGTCTACACTTTCTTTTAGATAGGCAAAAAAGTTATCAGTTGCTGTGGTCACTGACTCAATCTGGACAGATCTCTATTCCTATCCACAAGTTTATTTTACATAAACCTCCTTTAAATGGTGTTTCTGATCACAAAGTAATTTTCTTTAGATATATATTAAGTTCACAGGTAAACAATTTGCTTTTGCTTTGGATTTTTTTTAATCTGTTTTTAACTAAGAGCAACATTTTAAAACCACTACAAACTCCACCCAAAAGACTCTGGAGAAAATAAAATACACTGTTTATCTAAGCCTGGCCTGAGATACCAACAAGTTTTTCCCAGGCTGTCCTGTATTAGCGAACGTGAAACATGAAAGCAAATGAAACTATTTGTTAGTTCATAACTGTACGTTCATAACACATTGTCGTCATGTTAAACTCAACTTAATGACCCCGCAGTTACCTTTGGATCAATTTTCTGCTTTGTGTAAACTCCGTTTGCTGCTGTGAAGATATCATTTAGCAACACAAAAGTGTAGCCCTCCAGATTAAAAGACAGATCAGACCTGGGAAAGAAATGTTATATTATATTGTAAATAGGCAAATACACAATGCATTGCATTGCTTTGTTTACCCAGAGAAATATCATAAATGAGGAAATGCAAGTCCCAAGAACTCAAGCCGGTTTTCCTTTAAGCTTTCTTTGCAAGTCAAAGTACTTTACATATCTCCAGTCACAGGACCATCATAAATGAGTCACCAGAGAGTTCCCATACTCAGTAGCGAAGTGGCAGGAAATGTTCAGTTTTCATTCTGTGAAAAATTCGATCTGTCTCAATCCTGACAACCTGTCCAATTATTACTAAGTAGACTTATCTATTTGTTTTAACACAAGAAGCAGCTAGGGAATAAAGTCTGACTACTTGTTTTCTACAGTCACACCAGACATATTATCATCCTTTCTGTTTTGACTAGTTACTTCACGGATATATGGTAATTCATTTAATAGGACATGGCTCTATCCTAGTCACTTTGCATGAAAATCATTGACCTTTGTATACAGCAAAGCCAAGAAACAAAAGATAACATTACATTTCCAGTTATGTCAAGGAATATTCAAAGAGAAAGAGGAGACTAGCATACAAGTGCTTTTTGAACTTAATCTCCTACTTGAACTTTTTCAAAGTGATTAAAAAAGACATTGCCTAACTTAAAACAATATTTGACAATCAAAAAATTAGTCTTTCTATCCAGATCCAAGAATATATTCTTCTAAGTTTATTAAAACATACTGATACTCTGAAATAAAAGCAGTATTCCTCACACAGTTTTAATTTGTTTCATTTATGATCCTGCAAATATGGAAAACCTGGGGCGAGGAACAAAAGAAGCACCCAAACACTTAAGTTAAATTTTTCTCTTTGTACTTCTCAATGATGTCAGTAGTTTTGCACTTCTCAATGATGTCAGTAGAGAGATTTTTCAGATCAACTTAATCCAGAGTAACTGATCTCAACTTAGGTTTACGTTGCAGTTAACAATGAAAAAATCCTCCTGTTGTCTCTCCTCTCATAACATGACTTCATGTAACAAATGAAAACCTTACCCAGCTGCTATGAAAGCCCCAAGAATGATGGCAAATACGCTGACTATAATACTCAGGGGGTATCGTTTCCTGTAGATAAAAATTAGACAGTTCACATTTTCATTATTTGAAGAAGACATTATATGTCTATCTGCCTGAAAAGTTTCAAAGCAATTAGTAATCACAGAACATTTAATAGGAAGGCAGAGCCTTGATAAGCTTACAGAAGCAATGTGTTAGGCTGTCAGACTTTGGCCCTGAGAACAGAGATTGAAAAAGCATTGTGAGTATTCTGCTACTCAAGGTAAAGATTAAAGGTTTAAGGCAACAGTGCTGGAGCAAACTGTAATACACTGTGTACTGGTATTCATAATTGACATATTTCAGCATCTTCCAGTAATCCAAAACAGGAAAAGCACTATGCATTTCTCAGGTAGTTATTAATGTCACCTTTCTGGGGAAAGATGCTGTACTGCACAGCATCTGGCTGTTTTTCAAATATGAACTTAGTGTATGAAGTCAAACCAAAATCTTGAACTTAAAGGGGAAAGCACAGAACCTTAAGATATTCTTCACTATATCTGCATCATTACTGCCACAGAGTAGGGAAGAACACCGTAAAACTATTTTGCTTCTTATATCTGCGTTACTTTATTTAGAAATGTGTTAAGTACTTATTTTTTGCACCACATGCAATGTGCCTTACAGACACTTCCCTAGCCTTTCTCTCATGCCAGCTCTGAGCGAACCTGTGAGAAAAGACCAACAAAACAACACCTAGGGAGAAATCCTGTGTGTCAAAGGAGCACAGCTGTGGACCACTGTCCCAACAACAAAGCTGTGTGCAGTCTCTAAACCTATTAGGCTTTGATCATAGCAGCTCCTGACAGTAACAACCCAAACCTTGACATGAGGTAAATCAGCACAGGTTCTCTGGCATCCTTTCATTTTCAGCCCTGAGGAAACACACTGCAGCAGTATGTACAAATACAGCATTTGGTTCTTAAGCTTCCCTCAGATTACGCCATTAATTGCACTTGTGCACCACGCTGCTGTACTACAGCTGATAAGCGATGACAACCTTCTCGATTCATACTTTCCTTGCTTTGCGGGAGTCAACAGAAGACAGCAAGTTCTGCTTTCCCTGTGAGAACTTAAAACTAGAAAAGGATCCCAGACCATCCCCAAATGTGAATCACAAGCATCAACTGATGCACCAGCCAAAACGAGATGACAGTTGACACAAGGGCTTTTTGAAAAGCTTCTCCCCTGATCATCACTCTCATCTTGCCTGGGCTCAGCTTCAACAAGCTACTTTTACCCTTCTGAGCTCACCTTAACCAAGCACAAGCCATCTGGATAGAACTATGATGGTGAGAAAGTCTGACGTATTTATATTCTTGTTTTTCTTCCAAGTCAGTACCACTGAAACTAGAGATCCCACGTGGCAACAGCATGGACTTCTTAATGGAGGTATCTTCAACTAGGGAGTTTACTGATCTAACAGGACAGTGGTAGATACCATTTTGCTTCATTAGCAGCATTAGAAGCATTTAGACTTGACACAGAAAGCCACTCTATATAAGCAGATTGCAACACTATCCTCACCATTTTGATCCCTGTGCGATATGGAGCTGTCTGTTTGAAGCAGTTTGCAGCTCAGTGGCCTCCAAAATGAGACAAACTATAACTGCTAAAAGAGTTGCACCCTGCTTACCTGGCTCCTGTGCAACAGTCAGGAGAATAAGCTGTGTAAATGAGAGTAAATTGAATTTTGTTTTGCTGTATTCACTAGAACACATATATCTATGTCTTCAAAATAGGCCACACAAAACCATTTTCTTTGGTTTTCTCCATTTGTTACTAAAAAGCACTCATTTAATAGTTTGATGAGATGCCACAAGTAATTCATCCGATATGATCTAAAATAAAAGTATCTTGAATGAAAAAAAAAGATCACCCAAGTATGATGACTTCCAGCAGTAAAGTAAGCGGAATGGTAAACTTCCTGAGCACTGTAAACATCGGCAAACTGTCAAAAAAAAAAAAAATCAAGCACAGTGTCAGATAAACAGCATTTTTATGTTCTAACTCTTATCTAACTTTACTAACCAGCAGATGAAACCAATACAAATGCTGCCAGTTTGTAAAACAATGCAGTTGGCTACCTTTTAAAAGGTCACTCTGCATCAGTGAAATAGAACATAAAAGTTATTTTCTACCTACCATAGGCTCTATGTAATAATTCTTTCCATAGAATTCATGGGAAGGGTAAGTAAAAAATATTCCTACTGTAAATTTAGAAGCCATGAAGTAAACCTGTCTCTGAAAACGTACACAGAAATAAAACACAAAGCAAGGACACTTAGTAAACAAGCTGTATTTTCGAAAAAATAAAATAAATATACAAGAAAATTTAGGGAAAGTACAAGAAACATGAAAGGTGGGATCAGCTGCAACTCCCAAAAAAACCGCTCCTTTAGAACAACATATTGTCCGTCTACATGAAGTAATGCAGTTGTAAATCTTTTTTAATTACTTTGAGAAAACCCCTGCATCTGACACTTTGGAAATCTGACAGCATTGCCATATGGATTAATTAATCTTCCGTGTAGGATAACTATTAGAAACTGCATTAATAAATTATATAAATCTTAACACAGAGTTTAATCACTTTATAACAGACATTTTGAGGTTATGCACAGGATCATCTGCATCTCACAGACAACCCCAACATGGTGGAAAATTTCATAATGTAAACAAATGTCACATGTTACAAATTACACACAAGGTAACAAAACGTTAATGGTGGAAACACTGCTGCCATTCTTACTTTTCTGTTATAAACATTAGTTATGAATATGAACCTAAAATAGGTACGTCAGCCATAGGAAGAGGAGATGGTGCACTTATGTTTAAATAACCTACAAAACTTTTTAGTTTAAAATTTCAGTTAGGGAAATGGGAAAGAAGCACCTATGAATCAAACTTTTACAGGACTGAAACTGCTTCCATATTCACGATGGCTGAAATGCTACTAGGAACAGTACTGCCAAAGTCCCTATGCCTGCCTCAGCGGTCACCTCAGTGGAACAACTTCTAAATGTGTAAAACAAAGAGGTGCAGAATCAGACCTCTAATGTTGCCAGCCAGAGAAAATTAATTCTATAACTAAAACCAGATGTAAGCAAATTAATACATTTTCTCTCCCAGCATCTGCCTCAAAGTTATGAAATGCTGAAAACCTGCAAAATTCCTCATTTTGGCTTAGTTTACTACCAAATCCTCAGGAGCCTGTAATAACGTACAAGTAACAACTGCAATGTAGTGCTCCATCCTCCAGTACTGCTGTCGCCATCATGCTTCTGCACTCCTTTTCCACAAAAACTTTAGTCATTCGATGTGTAACAGCAGGTGTTCTACATAACTTACACCTTTTCAGCACTAGCATAGATGCAACTTTCATGGATGTATGCTTACCGGCATACAGGAGCCAGCAGGCCCTTCAGCAACCTCCCCACAACCAGCTTCCGCTGCTCAGCAGGGCTAGGCCACTGCCACTGCCTCACTCACAGTAATTTTTCCATCTCTTGGCAAATCCTACATAACCTGCAATGACATCATGCTACCAATCTTTCCTGTATGATTCTTCCTTCAAACATGTCTTTCTCACAGCTTTCAAACTCTCTGGTTAGGACACGCAGGAAAAGCTGGATGCTTGGGTGTGAGGGGAAAGTGAAAGCACTTTCATTGTCACAGACGAGTACTGTGATTTTCTGTCAGTACTGGCTAAGTCTCTTTAAAAAAGAAGGCATAAAACAGATAAAATGTTTGGGTAAGAATTTCACAATAGTATCAGGGATCCCTATGCCACGCTCTGTTTATTTTTTACCTCTACAAAAGAAAAGGGTAAAATCCAAACAGGCTACTTAAACTTTCATTTACTATACCTGAGTTTGCTGGTACTTGATAATCCACTTATGTGGTTTCCAACATAAATCAGAGGCAGAGGAAACAACTGTGATAAAATTAAAAGCACAACTCAGATTATTATGTTTTGAAGAACTCTGGAGAAACTTTACTTGATAGAATTTGTTAACTGTAATATCAGATTTAGCAAGTGTTTTAAGGAAAGAAATGCTGAAAACTGATCTGCAGCTTATGTTCATGTGACCACTCATGACTACACCTTCACTGATTTCATTAGAAGAGTTGTAATCTGCTCAAATTCGATTTATAGTAAATGCTCATCAGTTTTATTTGAATTACTATAATCCTCAGGGTAATACTCATTCTAACATTTGATTTTTGGGTATAAAAGTAATACTACTAGCAGTACCTAAATAGGCAAGAGAACAGCTGGAATAAAAGGATGAATACACTGTAAGTATGCTGTATGCTGTGCTTCTCCAGGTATTCCACATATATCAGTATGCCTGCAAGATACACCATTTTCGATCTACTCAGCAAATCGTGCTATGTGAGATATTACAAAGGTAAGTATTTAGAAGCAAATTAAACTTCACCTTTTCCAGCTTCTAGCATAACAAGACTGACTAACACAGATACATATGGGCCCTAGCACAATACAGAGAAACAATAACAGAACTTCAGAACCTTAAGAAAATGTACAAGAAATCAGGGATTCCTACACAATACTCATCTGTATCTCAAAGCCATTCAATTCTCCCAGTACAGAAAACTTGCAGAAGACTAAAACCAACCAAAATAATCAGTGGGGACAAAGGTGGTGCGTACATCTAGTCCCATTCATTATCATTCAGGTGGAAGCTGAAACAGCAGGAAGACAAAACAGATCCCATACCCTAATGTGTGTAATAGCTGCTGCTGCCTGTACACACTTCGGGAGGCACTGTGTTTGCTTCACGCTATGTATGCCCTCTTAAAGTATTGTGTGCTGGAAAAGCACACAGAGGAGTGGGGTGCATTTTATCTAAGTTAAAAATTCTGCATTTCTTTTACAGAGGAGAAAAGTAGGTTAAGACTTGACTACAGTTAACTAAATGTGACTATAATCAGGAGTATAAGTAACAGCAAATATTCAGCCCATCAACATAAGTTTGTAAAAATTTTGTAATGCATCATCTCTTCTGATTTTTGCTTAGGAAAATTCATTTTATTTAATATATAGGATGAAAACAGAGCTGACATAACCTTCTCTTTCCTCTGAAATTCATGTATTGCAAAGCCAAAAATACATCCAACACAACACCAGAGATCAGTGAAACATTTACTTAAAAGCAGTCAAGAACTCCAAAGCTTTGTCACTAAGTGCTTTGCTACTTTATCTAAAAGCACAGAGCACATAAACCAATCTGAAAGTGAAAAACGATAATGTCAATGAAAGCAACAGCTGTCAACAGGACAGTTGGTCAAAGGGTGCTTTAAAAAACTAAGAAGTCAACAATGAACAATCTAGCTGATTCACAGGGACTAATAAAATCCAGCAGTACAAGCAATAGGCAAACCCTGGATGCTGCAGTGTTGCCTGCTCCCAGCATATCCATGAAAGTCTTTCAAAGGACTGACATTATTAGGACAAAGAAAATGGGCGCTGTATTTTGTAATGCCTTTGTACTATTGTTAAAGCGAAGGCAGCAGCAGAGAGGGAAAGTAGTAGGACTGGAGGAGGTGGAGGAAAGAAACTTCTTGAGGTCTCAACAAGTAGTTTATACTCAGAACCCAAAACTACCCACTGCAAAACTTTTTCGTGTTTTGGAAGAAATAAGGATTGCCGATTTTACAATCAATGCTATACATATTCCCATAAGATTTTTACATGCAGTAGTGCCTATGACTTCAACGTACACCAAGAATAAACAGCATTCACCAATGGCTGCGAAACATTCATAGCAAATCTCATACTGATGGCAGGACGAGATTCTGCAGTGAAGACGCTGGCCTGAAAATCTCTGACATCTAAACCCCGCAGCGGAGCTGGGAGCTAACTCTTTCTCCCTTCATGCTGCAATCAAAACTCTTTCTTAAACACAGACCTCCCATTGATCCTGCAGGGAGCTGTATACATCCAGAAAACTAATTCAGGAACCTGAAAGAGTTCATCCAGCTCTTTGGGTGTACGACACCCTTTTGCATACACAGCATAACAAACAGGCACCAGATTTCTTTGAAAAGTCTAGAACACTGCAGTAAAATTAAAATTATCAAATCTGACATTAAATGAAACAAAGACACAGATAATCACATTTGACAAATAAGTGCATTTTTTCTCTGTTCTTCTTTTGCATATTGTCTCCATAAGAATGCCACTGGAAGAGGGAAGAGGTAATATTTTCTTATTAATATTATGACATTTGTAACTCTTACCTTCACAGGTATACTTTTGTCAAAATCAGGAAAGTGAACGATCTTATTTAATTTTGACACATACAAGATAAGTATAGTGGCTGCCATCTAAACAAAAAGAAAAAACAAGAAGCCATATAAGAGCAAAATTGCAACATATGAATGAAAGAACTGCTTGAAAGACAAAATCTTTATATACATTCAACAAATGCTAAGTATTATGTATTACTTTCAAACACCAACACAGCATGAAATGAACAAACTGGAGTAACTTTCTTCTTATCAATCTTGTCAATTTTGCCAGCTCTTTATTTAAAAGTACTATATATAGACATATACTTAATTAGCCTGAGAAAACTAGTGGCACCCTGTGAAACAACACACGCAGAGAAGGAGCTGGGAAAATAGAACAGGACATGATCTCAGAATAATCATGCTGTTTTCACCCAAACTGCTGTTTAGTCTGTGGAATCAGTCCTACCACTTTTCTAGTAATGTGCAGTGGTGGCTGCGCATTGATCAGTCCACTGACAACACGAAGAAAAAATAATAAAGATATGGACAGAATGAAGGAGATGCCTGAGTAATCACAGATCATAAGAGTTAATGCTTGCCCCAGGGAGAAAAAAACAGTTAAAACTTTCCTTATGCAAAAATAAAGTAACTGACAGTCTAGAGGATGGGGTGCTGCAGACTAAAGCATTAGGCCGTATTATATGCACTTTATAAATGATCAGGGAAATGTTGGAAAGGAACAGTCAGCAAAAAAACCTGCAAATGCCATTGAGTCTTAGGTTCTGCAAAGAAACACTGCCCTTAACATGAATTATTCCTACTTTTTCTAGTTTGTGGCTTCCACTGAGATATGCTATGTGGTTCCTTGAGCAGTCTGGATGTGAGAAACTCTATCTCCCTCTCTCACACAGCAAAGACTTTACAAGACATTTGACCCTCTTCAGTACCAAACAGCAGACATGGAAGACTTGCCGTACCCTCTCTTCACCTCTTCCTCACTGCCCCTCACCTTAGCAGAAACTGGAT
>NW_009703045.1:0-2467 GCF_000703405.1 Apaloderma vittatum | reverse complement strand
GCAGAGTTAGCTGTGCCAGTAAAAACAGCAACTGCCACTACCTCCTCCAGCACCGCCACCCTAAGTACTGAAACGTTCCTCTGTATCGCACTCTACAGTTCTCTGGACGACATGAGCTCACGATTTATCATATGTGTACTTTTTTCCAAGTTTGTAATTCATCCCACCTTTCAAAAATACTCCCACATATTAAATTCAAGGAACACATTCAAGAGGGGTATGTTCTACTTACTCATCCCTACTCGCCCTTCTTCTCCAGCAGCCTTCTAGAAATCAATCACTGCTCTCCAACAGTTAACAAAACTTAAAAATAATAGGCTTGTGCGTTACCAGAAACACTTCCACCCCGTACATTTTTTGTCCAGAGTACATTTTTTGTCCAGAGTTGGAAATACTGACATCTGTCCCTTCTGGCCTTTCCCGAGTGTATCTATCATTCTTCTTAAGCACGGTTTTCTGCACTGCTTCCAGTAATTCTTCCACTTTGATTTGACTTTCTTCAGCCAACATAATGCTTCTAAACATTAATCATCCATCTTATCCGCAATTCCTATCTACCAGCTCTTTTAACCCCTCAATAGTCTTGTGAGCTTTTGCACTCCTACTCAAGTTCTTTAGCTTGGCTTTGTTGTTCAAGCGTGTCCATTTTCATTGGCTACATCACATCTTCGGCCACATAAGCAGGTCTATCTTTTGCCATCTTTTTCTCACTTATAACCCAATCGCTGCCCATTCCTGGAAAGCCCACTATCTACACAGCTCAAAAAAATCGAGAAACTGCACACAATCTTAGGACTTTCATTCGTTTCTGCTCTGCTTTAGAAACAAATTCCTCAGATGATGTAGATAATTCTACTTTTGTATCACTTCACGCTTTGACTATAAAGTAAATTTAACCCAAATGAGTAAATTTAAGCTTCACTTCATTATTCACTTTCAGATTTTGCTTTTCTTTCCTTTTATGTCGCCAGCAACTATTGCTATACATATTTGTTACAGCATGCTGGTCTTTCTACCTATCTTCGAAGCCTGACGAACTTCTGGATTTAGACGTTAGAAACAGTGAGAGAAGAAGAAAACGGAAGTGTAGACTTGATCTGAAAATAATACAAGCAATTACAAACACACGCACAAAGTCCTCAAAAGAAAGAACTTGTGATTCACTTTTACAGAGAAAACTTACAACACAAAACTTGAAAATACAAGCGGAAAACTGTCCTTTTCACTCTGAAATATTCCATTACCTGAAATAACGTACGTCACCTATACTTTACATTCTGGACTTTTACTAGGCTGTATCTCAAATATGCTGTAGCTTAAAAATTTCAATGCAAGATCAATTAACTTAAAGAAATATCACTAGTACCTGCTTTCTAATCGGATCTGGTAACCAATCGTCTGGCCAATCTTTTCTCTTCTTTCTGCCGCCACTCTTTCAGCCACCGCAACAGCTGCCAAACGTCTTGGCTGAGTGCAAAATATACGACAAGGAGTTCCATTTCTGTGACAGTCGTCAAGGAGGAACTGAGGGATCTGTAAAGGTGATGTTTAAACTTACTTTTCAGCTCGAAGAAATCATAGCTGTTTTACCACAGTGAAACTATTGAACTGCACCTTAATATTACATGGAAAAGGATTCACAATCGGATCATAGTTTCAAATGTACTTGAAGGGGTAGAAAGGTACCAAAATGCTTCTGATTTTAAGTTTAAGCTATCAAAAAAAAAAAAAGCTGAAATTTCTCTCTCTTGCTTCAGGCAAATCTATAAAAAATCCCACATCTGTAGGCAATCTTTTATTTTAACAAAATCACGTTCTACTCCAGCTACTAAGAACAGAACAAGCTTTAGAAGGAAAAGGCTTGCAAAATCATAGGTACTTTCCCTTCAGAATTGTTTCAATGAAAAACTAGCATCTATTAGAAGATTGTGCAGACTGATTTACACTTTAATAAGTAAGCATCTGCTGACTTAGTATTTCAAAAGCAAGAAAGTGAATTGGAACGCAAGACTTTTGACTATACAGCAAAAGAAAAGGCTTGCAGCGACCATAACGAAATTCTTTGTGACAAAAATATTGCAAAACTGGCATTTGTCTTATATCAACACTGTTAGAAGAAACATACTTGAGTAGTTTTTCCCGATCCAGTCTCTCCGACAACCAAAACAACTTGATTGTTCTATATGATTTTGACAATTTCCTCCTGTTTTTCAAAAACTGGTAGTGATTGCCTGAAGACATCAAACTCCGATTCCCCTCTTTTCACCGGAACCTGGGGGATTCCGTTGTTAAGTCGTCCACTGGTCTTGCTCACTTCTCTGTTTTCTGTGTAGAGAATCTGACACTTAGGTACTAAAGCAGGTCACTAAAACAGTGCTTAAAAACTGTACAGAAAAGCGAACATTCCTGACTTGATAGGCATTCCTAGTGACAAAGTGATAGACCCACCATACATCTAAAAGCCACA
>NW_009703044.1:23285-29225 GCF_000703405.1 Apaloderma vittatum | reverse complement strand
CTGTGGTAGAGCTAACAGCAGACCCCTAAAAAAGAAAAGGTTTTACTTCTAACATCCCTTCCTTGCAGCACATTGTCCTAATACGTCCAACCATTGTGTTACCATGTTATGCTGCTGAGTATTTGCACGCTGATTAATTTTGGCACCTTGTCGGCTTTGCCTTAAGCAATCCAAGCACAGGAAAGACAGCAGTGATTTCATAGATTCTCTCCGAAAAAAGGCTGATGAGAATTTCACAGGAGGTGAAAGCAGGATTCCTGTTGCCTGCAGTGATCCTCTTGCCAAACACGCAAGACTGGCACCGCGCAGTGAGGAAGTGAAAGTTTCTCCGAGTTAAGATAATAAAATCCAATTAAGCAGGAAACATCGAGCAACTAAGTAACCGGGTAACCACAAAACTCCTCCTTTTCTCATGAGAGAAGGACAGAATTAAGCCTGCCCTCACCCAGGATGAGATCCCAAGGTTTTTATACATTTTAAGGCTCCTCTCTAAGTCGGTACAACAAACCAGGCAGAAAAATGAAACAAACCCCAAAACATACCAATATCTTTATCAACCATTTCGGACTCCTTACACGAGCACACTGCAAATTCAGCCTCTGCATTTAGGCCAACTCTGATACCACTATGATTAAAGTACAGCATTACAGGCCATGGAACATCAGCAACACATCCCTTCAGCTGCTCAAGGCAACCGGGAGCTCCCCTGAAAGACCCTCTGCCCCAGTGGGCAGCAATAGGAAAAGACACTATAGTAGGAACGTAGTATCTTACAGCATAGCATTTACTTTATTTCAAAGGTTTTACATGGACAAGCCAGGTCATCAATACTCAAATTCTGTTTTACGCAAGATGGAGCAGGGGAAGCACCACAGGGTTGGTTAATACACAAGAGCTCCTCATCTCCTGGTCCAACTCTCACGCTAAAAGCACGAACTGACATTCAGAAAAGGAGTAGAATCTCCAAAAGTTGTCAAAATGACAGTTTCAAAGGTTTTTCCTTACATGAGGTCGGGAGCTTCTCATCAGTTCTTTTTTTCCCTGATTGCTCAGAAACACAAATGGGCACAGTGATGGTCAAGGTTTCAAAGGTTTTTCCTTACATGAGGTCGGGGGCTTCTTGTCAGTTCTTTTTGTCCATGATGGCTCAGAAACACAAATGGCCACAGAGCTGCCACACTGACCCAGTCTTCAAAGAAAACCTCCTCATGCCCGCACTGGGAAGTGCACGCTTGCACCCGCTACCAGCGCAGGCAGGCATGGGCATGTCCTACCTTCTCCTTGCTGGGCCCACACACACAGGACCGTCTGACTGGAGCATCCCTCGCTCCCTTCCAACCACAGAACACACTGCTGCCCAAGCTGCCTGTGTCACAGCTTATTCACGAGCTGCAAATCTTTGTTCCAGGGCAGAAAGAAATTCTGTTTTTTGCCTTCTGGATGAAGAGCAGTGCCGAGGGATCAGCGCCTGGTGGCAGAGGAGAGACTGCTCAGCAGGATTTTACTCAAACTTGCCTGAATGGAGTTGCACCAGACATAATAAATGCCCCCACAGAAAAGCCTCCTGCTTCTATTCTTTGTGCAATTGAGGGTCTTGGAGTCAAACACTGAGTGTAGAAGGCAAAAATGATCTCCTGAGAGCAGAACAGTGATGAGTCCTGCCTCTCGGGGGCTCTTCCAGTCTTTTCGTCATTGGGCAAAGCAGAAGATAAAGGCAGGCTCTGAGGAGCACAGACCCAAGTCAGGCTCAGCACAGCAGCCGGTAAGCACCCAGGGGGAAGATGGACCTGCACATCTGGCCTTCTCTAAGGGCAGGGAGCCTGAGCACCCTGCACGTGGCACTGCCTTCGAGAGCACAGACAGACAGAGGAGGCAACAAGTGAGTCCATCAGACACAAATACCTCCATAACAAGAAAGGCATAACTTGATTTTCCTACACTGCTGCTTTAATCCTCCCTTTTCAGAAGGCCAGAGCTGGAAATAAAGGAGAAAAGGCTGAAAGAACAAGCCGATGAAACAGGCCAACTGCCCAAAATGAAAAGGTGTGAGTCTGAGTCAAAGCCTCAGAGCCAGCAAGAAAGCACTGCGAGAAAAACAGCTACTTGACATATCATGAGTTGAGGCGAAATAATAAGTCTGAGGAGAGAATGAAATGGAAAAAGGAGAAACGAAAACATGCCCTGATGAAATATCTACAAATATCCTTCAACGGCAGCTCCTCAGGGAAGGCTTCAGTGCTCTGCCTGAAGGAAAGGGCAGTGGTGGAGGGGAAAGGCTGGGTGTGCCGAGCCCCGGCACCCCGTGGCACGCAGCGGGGACGGAGCAGGACGGCGGGGAAAAGGCCTTGGCACCTCGGGCGTTCGTTTCCAATGCGAGCGTGCCGCTGGTTCTGATGCCTTATCGCAGACAGCACATCCCCACACGGCAATCAACTGCATTTAACGGTCTCCGTAAGCACATCTCGTGCACATCACGGATCTGTATCGCGGCTCCTTATCAGCGTCACCCGAGCGGAACAGGTCGAACACTCGGCGTTTCCTCACCTTGCCCACGTTGGACCAAATTCACTCCTGGGATAATGACATTATAATCGACTATAAAGGTTGTCATCGCAGTTTTCCTGAAGTCAGACTTCTGAAGCAGCCCGACCCACGTTTTTTTTTTCCCAAAGCCCTAGGGATTCCCAGATACTTCTGTCCTAATTATTTACTGCCCATAAATTTTAGTTTTCCAACAGCTTTGCTAAGATGACTACAGAAAACCAAAGACAGGGTGGGCTGTACGTAGGATGGCTAAAGATCACAAGAATGATTTCCTGGGAGGGTTTACGTCTTTGTTGCAAGGTTTGATGTGTCATTATTCCTGCAACTACATTTCAAAGGTATTATTTTTCTAAATGCAAATCTCCTTTCCTTCCCTCAAACTCTACGATGTTTCTAGTTGAAATTAAGTTAGCACTTAACAGAAGCAAACCACTGTAATTTTAGAACCGTATCGCTTTGATCCGTTTTATTTTTATGCTCACAAGAGAAAGAAAACCTTTAGTTCCTGTGAGCCTTTTGTCATGACAAACCGCAAAGATAATTACTAGGAAGCTGCTCTGGCAAAACCTCCCAAACCCCCTGTCACTGGGAAGTCAGATAAACATTCCCAAAATAACAACTAAATAATTGATATTACTGGAGTCACAGAACACAATACCTGGAACAGAAGCAAGCAGCAGCCAGCACCCTGGCATTAGGAGCTCTCGCTGGGTTTTGTGACCAGTATGACTCAAGCTTCTAGAACAAGGCAGGAGCTTAATTCCTGGAATTTATTATCCAAAAGCAACGCTAACTATCGAGAGTCCATGCAACAACCCACCGAGATGCTTTTAGCCAGGATGGGCTTTAATCACAGGATGATTTGAAGTAGCTGGTGCCTAATCTCTTGAAGTTCCCTTGTTAGCAGAGGTCAGGACCTACTTACTTGGACATTCCAAAGGCAGATTTTGAGAGTTCTGAGTAATTTTGTCCTTTCCTCAGAGTCTAATTACAGTCTTGCTTTGAAAATACACTTTTAGGATATCCAAACCTTTCACCTTACCACAATTTAGATGACAATTTAACTACAGAAACAGCATTCTGCACCCTTCCATTGAAAACACAGTGCTCACACCATCCATGTGCCAGCCCGAACCCGCAGAAAAAGCATTTGAGTCTAAGACATAAATAGGGTTTCAGAGAAAGAAATTATATTCATCCATCCTGCCATTTAATCCTCTTGAAGTCCTCCTTATGGCACAGATGCAGAAATAAGCAAATTAATGGCTAACAACACATGGTCATGTTGCTGAACGGGTGGTGCGTGTCCAGAAATCCTCAAGCCAACACAGGAGCGGCGCAGCGGTTCGGATGTGCGGAGGACGACAACACAGGACCAACACACAGGCTCAACAATCCTGCTCTTCCTTACCTCTGCTCTCCAAAACCAGCGGGCGGTAGCTTGCAAATTAAGCAGCAGAACAAAAAGTGAATAGTTTGCCATAAATTACAGTGCTGTTTACCAACGGAAGAAAGGGAGCGAGCCAGATGTGCTGCCAGAAATACAGAAGTGCAGAGATTTTAGCACGACACAGGCTTTAGCAGAGGCAGAGATATCAGACAGTTTGTAACAAAAAAAGCCATGAAGGCTTTGTACCAGTAGATTAGAAGCCTCCTGAGACACCCAAATGAAGGAGAAGCTCCCCTCCTCCTCTGCTTTGCTTTTTGTCTCCACAGGGTAGTGCTTATTTCAGGAATGAAAAATCAATATCATCCTAGGTGAGGGAACTGTGAAAGCGAGAAGGATAAAGGCATCTTTGCAGACACTCAAAGAAACAGCCCCAGCGCTGGCTGTCTCGGCATCTAGTGACTAATCAGAACAGGCTGGCACAAAGGAGCTCTAACCTTTACTGGAACGAACCCTCCCCCCAAAGCATGCACTGGCCCAAAGACAAAAACGTGATATTTCCACGGACTTAAATAGACAGACTACGTGCAAATTATATTTTCCATTTTTGAGCGCCGTATTTCAAAGCACTGCTGTAAAAAAGGGCTTCGGGAACATGGTGATGAAGACAACGAAGGCCGTGTTTCTCTTGAGACAAAGGGCTACTAAATTCTGTGTTAACATAAAACTCTCAAAGTAAAAAAGGCTTCCAAAGAGAAATGACAGTAATAATTTATTTCCAAAGCTCACCAGGAACCCATGCGGAATTCTAAACAGTGTTCAGCACACACCTTGTCCTCTCATCTGCAAAAATACAATCTTTCTGTAATGTAAGGCTGTTGGAGGCACAGAGGTATCTGGGGTTTGGGGTGATTAGAAAGAAGAGAACATTCTCCCATTAGAGGACATAATTTCTCTTGCTGCCCAAACTTTGAAGAGCCGTAGGGGCCTCTGAAATATTGTGAACTATTTTCTAATATAAGAATCCACAAGGGGGAAAAAACCTACAGTGGAGGTCACCAAAAGAAAGAAGTGTCATATTTAGTGCCCTGGTCATCTCCTGGTATTAAGCCCAACTCAAGAGAGGTCTCAAGAGGTCACAAAACCACTCGCGTTCCTTCTGCAGAAACTCAAGCACAAATCCACGCCACAGGTTAACTTTGGGTAACAAAAGCAACTCCTCAGCGTCTCCCCCAAATGCTGCTTGCAGAACGGGGCTGATTTTACAGGATCCCTGTTAGCCCGAAGGATCTGGCAGCAAAGCACCGGCGTGCCTGGGATCAGTGACCTACCTCGCTCCTCCGCCCCCGAGCACCAGCGCGATGGCGTTGCCCGTGAGAACACGAGCCAGGCGAGAGAAGTCGGAGTGACGGTCTGGGGGTTTCTGGAACACGCGGTCATACATCTCGATCTGCAGAAGAGAGGCAGAAGATATTCTAAAAGAAGGGCAGGGTCCACAGCCCCAGACAGCGACAAGCTGTTTAAAAGTGGATCATTGTTCTTCAGATGAAAAGACAGCGAATGAGCCACCCAGACAGTTCCAGTGATCACGTGCATCTCTCACACTTTTGTAGTAGTTGGGAGAGTTTCATCGTAGCACAGTTATTTTCTTTGCAGCTATCCCTCTCTCTTGAGAAAGATTTGAAGGCAAGTCTGCTTTGCCTTTAGCATGGTTTTCACAAGCACGGGGAAGCCAAGAGGACTCTATTGCATGTGCACTCCTATCAATATGACCTTGAGACAGTATTTACCGATTTCAGGGCACCAAAAGCCAAGTATGAGAACATGAAGAAGACATGAGCCCCTTACCCCTAGGTTTCCTACAGGAGATCAAAGCCAAACAGATTCAAAGGGAACACGACCTACGTAACAGTCGCACATCAGAGGGCCACGCAGCAGCATCGGTTCAGATGACTGCTGAGACGTGGATTACAAATAAAGTCCTAGGGCTAAGGGATCAGCCACTGAAG
>NW_009703044.1:0-23254 GCF_000703405.1 Apaloderma vittatum | reverse complement strand
ATGTCTCACCAGCTTGGGAAGGCTCCTTTTGGAAAAGACTCTGCGCGGGCAGTGGAGATGAAGATGAGCAGAACACCAGCTCCGCATGTTGAGCCATTCCACAGTCCGGGAAGGGAGAGGCCCGTCCTCCTTATGGAGCAGGATGAGTTGCTTCTGGGCTCGGACGGCGGTGTTCTCCAGCATCTTCTCCAGCTGCAGCACATTAAACACACCAAAGGAACAGGGGTGTCAGGTATTTACCGCTCCAGTATCAGTTTAACAGGATACGTACATACACACATGCACACACACAAGAACCCTCAAATAAGATTTAGACAACTACAAGGCCCACAGAACTCTAAAAGCAGACAAGGATTCAAATCTGAACACTTAAAAAAAAGAATACTTTTTACCTAAACCACAGACCATTAAATGCACAGCATGGACACACGCTGTTCATGCAAAATGAGATTGGTCCCAAGTCACACATTTCATTCTTTCACTTCTATGAGACCACTTTTTCCTCCCTGCACTCCATATTTTTATTTTTTGTTGGTTTAGGCAACTGACGGCGACTTGCTTTTACTGTGCTTCCTGCCTCCCACACACAGTCATGAAGAACCACCACACGGTGACATACAAGAACGCTGCAGATGGTACCAGTCTCAGGCTCTTTGGAGGTCAGGCTCAACACTTCACAATCCTAAAAAACCCACTTGTGACCTCATTTTTAAATTTCTTGCAGAATTTATATGCCTGGTCAAACAACTTTGGTAATAAAATACCAAAAATAAAAATAGATAGTAAGGGGAGGGGGCGGGAACCAGCTCGCAATCTGTAATAAAACACATTAAATTTTTCATATGATACATTCTATATCTACTTTTTTCTAGGCACATGCCATCAATTCCACCCAGGCAGAGAAGGATTTCTCTCACTATTGGGATGCCCTGCAAAGAAATTCTGGACAGAAAGGCAAAGCTTCAAAGCAATTTGATTTACCATTGGTCAGAATTACTCTTTAAAGGAAAAGAACTGAGCTGGAAATATTTCTCCATAAAACTTGCCATTTCAGAGGATCCTCATTCAATTCTTTTTCTATTTATAACATGCATTTCTCAGGAATATTTCGTTATGTATGCTTCACCACACATTAAAAGCCAGGAAAACTCATGAGTATGAAACAATCTTCTTAGACCTGCGTTGGTAACACCACAAATATGGGAAGGAGCATTTTCCACACCTCTCCCACAGTTGGTTCCTGGTCTCCCAGCCCGACGATGAGGATGCAGTCGGCCTGACGGATGCAGCGCTGAGTCCAGGGCGTCAGGGTGCTGTCTGCCTGGTAGAGCACGATACGGTGGATATCCTCCTGCTGGCCCAGCCAGCTAGTCAGCCGGTATTCATGGATACTGGGGACAGAAAAGAAAAAAAATTAGATTCAAGTGGTTTTATAATCACAGCTCCTAACAGAGACATTTCGTGTGTCACAGAATCCCAGCATGTTAGGGGTTGGCAGGGACCTCAATCACAAAATGTGAAGGACATCAGAGACCTGCACAGCTCTTGCTCACCCAGCCTAAGAACCTTACCTACTCACACTGCCAGGCTCATGCTTTCCTTATTTCTCCGGTATTTATACCATGAGATGCAAACACAGAGGAAAGAGGAAGCAGTGATGGCTAACTTGAATAAGACTTCCGTGGCACCCCTAAGACTGAGCACCACAACACCCGCTTGGAGCCATTCAGCTTTTCCAAGAAGGCAACTACGGCAAAAGTCGCCCACATTTGAACCAAATGCTCTTGAAACACTCTTGTCTCAAACACCTTGATGACAAAGCACCACAAGTGTTAGAACACAGCCTTTTATTCCCATGTGTAAGACTAGCATGGCATCGTTGTGCATTTTTTGGGAAATGATAGTGAGGGCAAGTACCTATCCAGCGCAGCAGAGCCAAGTCGCTGTTTGATGTTATCACTGGTGAGCTGCAAAACGGGACCTGGAAGAAGAAATTTCACATGTGAACACCTCCTGACAAACTGTATTGGGAAAAAAATTCAGTTCCATGAACCTGAAGATCATGATGGATCAGCACATTAACCAGAGCCGTTGTAGAAGAAAGAGCAGCCACAAAAGCCTTCACAAAAAGTTTCACACCAATCTATAAGAAAATCTGCCTGTTCTCCATATTCCTAGAGCTCTGCTACTGCATTAGTCACAACCTCCAAGCTTTTTTTTATTGTGTTCCTCGGTGTCACGCAGGACGAGTTTATACCGTGGCTGCGTTTTCACAAGCGTGATGTTCAGGATATCATGTACCTTCTGCAATCACACGAAGCCCAGAAACCCGGTTTCAAAGAAGAAAGCTCTTTCACCGACCGATTGAAACACAGAATTCAGTCATCCTGCACCGAACCAGCTCCCCAGATGAATCGACTTCTCTGCAGCAGCACTACTTCCCACTCCACACGCCAGCAGGAACCTCTATCAGCCCCAAGGAGAAAGAGATTCCCAAATCCACAGGGCACAGCCTGATTCACGCTGCGTCCAACCCAGAGAGCGGCGTACACACACATTGGGATGAAACATTACATCGCAGAGGGATTTTGGTTTCTCACAGGCACTTGAGTTTATTTTGCTTATTAGCCATTTTATTTTAGCAGCAGCAATACGTGTAACACGTGGTGGAGGCTGCAGGATAAGGGCAGCTAAATACAAAAAAAAAAAGAAGAAAGAAAACTCATACCTAAAGAAAGTACTATCTGGCTCATATTGAGAGAAATTCACATTTGCAAAACGTGAAAGAGCAGTCACTTTGTATTAATATTTTCATCATGTCATCTTTTGGTTTTTCATTAATAAAAGAACTGGAATCTATGCACACAATAACAAAACAATTACGTGAGGTCTCTCAAGGCACTAATAAAGCAGCACGGCTTAATGTGTTTAGTAAAAATCAAGGAACCATGAATGAACATGGTAAAAGGTTGCAATTTCACACTTCGGTGCTCAAAAAGCAAAAACCACAAGTACACTATCTGGAGCTGGTCATCCTGCCCTTCACCACCAACCAACTCCTTTGCCCCCACAACGCTCGATTCCTCCGGCAAAGACTTTGCTCTGCTTTAACATCCTTGAGTGTTACACTTGAAAAAATCCACAAGTACGATTTTTCATCTGGTACTTTCAAACGTCCAGATAATGCCTGCTTTTTGCTGGCCAGCAAACCAAAACGCAAGTACGATTTTTCATCTGGTACTTTCAAACATCCAGATAATGCCTGCTTTTTGTTACACTGCTGGCCAGCAAACCAAAACAGACAAAAATATCCTGTAAGCAGAGACCGAAACGTACAAGGTAAAAGCTGGTAAGAAAGCACACAGCGAAACGTACAAGGTAAAAGCTGGTAAGAAAGTACATAAAGCAGGATGACTTGAGAGCAGAATTTACTTTCCTCATCCTCCAGAATCACAGTGTCAGGGGTTGGAAGGGACCTCAAAAGATCATCCAGTCCAACCCCCTGCCTCACCCAGGGCAGCCCCACAGGAACGATCCAGGCGGGTTGGAAAGTCTCCAGAGCAGGAGACTCCACCCCCTCTCTGGGCAGCCTGGGCCAGGGCTCCGGCACCCGCACAGGGAACAAGTTGTTCCTAATATTTTTGTGGAACATCCTATGTTCCAGCTTGAACCCACTGCCTCTTGTCCTGTCATTGGACATCCCTGAGCAGAGCCTGGCTCCATCCTCCTGACACTCCCCCTTGACATATTTATAAACATTGCTGAGGTCACCCCTCAGGCTCGTCTTCTCCAGCTGCACAGCCCCAGCTCCTTCAGCCTTTCCTCCCCAGGCAGATGTTCCATCCCTCCATCATCCCTGGGGCTGCGCTGGGCTCTCTCCAGCAGTTCCCTGTCCCTCTGGAGCTGAGGGGCCCAGAGCTGGACACAAGATTCCAGATGTGGCCTCCCCAGGGCAGAATTTATGTAAAAGTTTATGGCAGAAAGGTTTATGGCAGTTGGCTTCCCTGACAGCAACACATCCCAGGCAAACGGAGCCAGCTCAGCGGCATTTCAAGAGCAGAGCTGGTTCTATGAGCCCTTCACTCCTGCTGCTCCTCCGTTTGTGCTCGTTGAGCCGTCTGTCTGCAGGGAACAGACCCAAGGCTTGGGGGGGCTTTTACCACCTTATTTTTAACGTTGGTGAGTTCTTCGATCCGATTCATCATTCAGCCTCACGAACAGTTGGTCTAGCACAGCTTGGGATGGTGTAACAGGATTAAGAGACGTCTCCCAGAAGAAATACTGAGGACATTGGAGGTGATGAAGACAGCAAGGGAGAGAAGGTAGGGGAATTTTGAGAAAGCATTCAACAGCAGAGTTATCATTTGTGTTCGTTAACGTGCCAAAGTTCTCAGGAAAATAGAAATGATATGTAGCCCAAATATTCTTCCAGGATATATGACTGCCAAAGCTTTATGACAGGGGTGGAAGTTAAGTAGGCAAAGATGAACAGCCAGGAATGCAAAATGAGCTGAAGAATACAATAAAAATGTCAAGTAAGAGAGACTAATGCCGAGGAGGGAACAGCGTGCTCCACCTCTGCGCTTGCCTGCGACCTCCCTGCACCCGGTCACTGAGATCCAAGAACACCAGGGGAGGAGCCTGGAGCTCCCCGCACCGCCGCGACGCACTGCGGCCATTCCCAAAGGGGAAACCATCAAACCCCGTGAGCCTGGCGGCGAGAGGGGGCTTTGTAGAGCTGGGGCACCTCTCGACTTCGTCCAGGTGACCAGCGCTCCACCCACAGGTGTCCTGAGTGAGGACAACACATCACCACGAAGCATCTCAGGAGCCTTGGCGAGGTGTCTGACTTCACAAATCACATCCACTCGTGTCGTTTTTGTGTTTGGCAAAGAAGCAGTTTGCCGCGCGTGGCACAAACCAGTGTGCCCAGCGTCCCCTCCGCAGAGCCCCAGCGTGGGCAGAGGCACCCAGAGCCTCACCCAGTCCCAGCGCAGGACACAGCGATGCCTCCAACTGAACCAGCGCTGGCTTGTGTCAGAAATAAGAACCATCTGCTCTGCGCTTCCAACTTCAAGCAAGCTCCCAATTAATCAACCACTAAATAACCCTCCAATAACGTGATCAGGGACAGTAACATATGTGTTCTCATGAAACAGAACGACCAAAAGTGTCACTTACGCTAAATCGCTGAGAGCATTGAATTAATAAAACCCACTCTCAAGTACGCACCCCTCGAACAGCCACACCAGCAGACACGGGCACCCAACACGTGTTGGTGCATGCTCGACACACTTTATCACAGGTAAACACCACCACCTCGTGACGCTCTCCCCACGCCTGAGCTCAGCCTCGTGGGCGATTTACAGCTGCACTTGGCACCCAGAAACCATCCCTCCATCCTCCAGCACCTGCCTCACCCTGCAGGGACTGTGCTCTTCCAGCAGGATTAGACACGGGGCCAAGAGCTCCAAGTTCAGAACACAGGAGCGGTGATATGAGGTAACGTTAAACATTTAATCGAAGCCCCACAGGGTGTCTGTGCCTGCCACCAGCAGCAGATTGCTGGGGAAGAGTATTAGAGCGAGGAAAACTTAATGGCATCCCGCAAGCCTCCAGCAATTTGCAGCTCATGAATTTCTCCAGCCAGAGGTGATGACTTTGAACAGCCTCTCTGGGGGATTTTCCCTTCGGCGAACTCGGTGGGATTCTGAATCCTGGCTTTTATGCACTTCAGGGGAGGAAACTGCCTGGCAGTGTCACCCCAAGGCATCACGATTCCTGGGAAGCACCATGGACCAGCTACCTCAGAGCTCCAGAGACTTCTGGTTTTCAGCAGAGAACTCCAATTCTGTGAAAGAGAAGTGAGGAGAAAAAACTGCTGGCAAGTATTGGAGGCCTAGTTCATTTTCTCTTTTAAAAATAAAAGGCTCTCCAGCAACAGGGTTGGGACAGCTCTCAGCAAAGGCTTCCAAGCTCAGCTCCTGCCCCAGTTAGGAGACACAAAACTCTTTCCAAAGAAGAGAACAGTACTCACTTTGCTAATTTTTTTTCCACATCGATTTCATAAGATATGCAGGAGAGGGAATACAGATATCCTAATCCTAAAACTAATAAAACATGGTCAAAAATTGCCTCGAGAAATCAAGAGGCCGAGAGGTCAAGGGGTGATCTCTGATGCTCAGAAACGGCTGCAGATCCACTTCACCTGCAAAAAATATCCGCAACAAAAAGATACGCCCAGGACAAAATACACTATGGAAAAATTGTTGCATAGCGAACTTCCTTGCCCAGATTTCAGCAAATGAGACTTTTTATTTGGCCTAATAGAAGTCTGTGAAAACTATGTGTCAAAGAGACAGAACAGATCGTTTGATGTCCCAGTGTCAGATAAACCCAGTAAAAATATCAAATTCTGCCAGGGTCCAAGGAACACATTAAACATTTAACATTTATATCTAATCTGTGTGTAAAGAAGAGAAATTCAAGCAGAACTACAATTAAAAATTCCAATCAATTATTAGTAAAGATATTTTAGTGAGCTTTCCAATACATTATACATTTTTAGAAATGAAAGCTTATATTTAAAGGGCAGAAAGGAAGGAGAGAGACCCATATGTTGGATTTTAATCCCTCTCTACTTCGGTTTGGAATCACATATGATCAGAGAGGCTCCCACATAGAAGCAGAATTTGCACAGCCATGTGGTATCATTTAGCTGGTCTCAGTAAAAGGCAAAAAAATACTTTTTAAGGCAAATACTTTTTAAGAATCTGAGTACTGCAGAAGCGCTTTTTGACAAAAGGTGCTCCTGGCTTTATCGGGATTAAGAGGAAAAAAAGATTAATGATAAAAATAGGTTTATTGCCCAGGGCAGGGGGGAGTCACCATCCCTGGAGGGGTTTAAGGAGAGGCTGGATGTGGCACTTGGTGCCGGGGTCTGGCCCACGTGGGGGTGTTGGGTTATGGGCTGGACTCAGTGATCTCAGAGGGCTTTTCCAGCCTCGATAATTCTGTGATTCTGTTAAACAGACACTGTGAACATTGACCAGAATTCATTGGTGTGGTTATCCTAACCTGAAACTTCACACAGGAAAAACTTGCCTCCCTTCACTTCACTGCAAAATTGGAAAACTCTGACCCTGACTTGTGGAGGTTTCACATTTACATCCTCTCTGTTTGGAGACCCAAAGACCAAGATTCAAAGACAGGGCTCTCCCAGCGAGGCGTACAAGAAAACGGAGTGAGGATGCTCCCCGTGCTCTGGAGATGTTCCTGGTCCCTCCTCAATGCTCAGATCCCATTTTACACGTTTACCCCCCGTCTCAGGACAAAGGCAGATTCACGTAAAGTCATCCCACCAGGTACCGAGTAACACCTTCACCCTCCAGCTCTTAACAGAACAAACCCCACGGGAACACACACATCCCTCAGCAGTTTAATTGGGACACAACACACCGTTCCGAAACTATATCTGAATTATCCTGAGCCACAGAAACACCAGATCTCAAAGAAACCGTCACAAATTGGTTGGGCAAAGCCGTAGGTGGTACCAGACGTTGATGCTGCCCGCAGGCAGAACGCAAACACAAGCCAGCGGTCAAGGCCAGCACGTTCTGGGACCTGGAAAGCCCACCATGGAAAGCTATCTGGTCATATTAGGTGTTCCCATGACAAATTTTAAAGAAATTAGTAGAAATTAAAAAAACAGAATTAAACCCACACAACAGAATCAAGCAACCCAACTGGTAAATCCTGCTTCATTCCAGACAGAAGTTGGTTTTGGTCTCCAACCCGCAGCAAAGGGGATTTGATGCATCCCTGCAATATTTGTCTAAGATAGTATTAACAGGCAGAGTAAGGAATTTTCTAAAATAATATGTTAAGTTGCAAAAGAAAGCTAAAACCAACTGCTTTCAGCCCACGTACTGAAGTTATCCTCCACTGCTCTGCAACATATTTCAAGCTCAAAGCCATGAAATGATACGGATCAAATGCTAAGCCAAGTGTTAAATGGCAACAGCTGATGATAATTTACAGTTGAAAAAAAGCTGGTCCAAGAAAAATCAACAGAATAAACAACAGACATATGCTAACAGCAGCAAATCCACACAGCAAAATCCCTTAATTCCAGAATTAGGTACTTTAAGGGAATCTTTAAGGGAAAGATTTTCAATTAAGCCTGCTCAAGCACATGAAATAACGGCGCTCATTTCCATAAATACGTTGAAGGTCTAATCGCAGTTCACACCCAAACCCAAATGCTAATGAAGCCAATTTGAAAGTCAGAAGCGGGGAGGCTCAGGTGGCAGAGGTGCCAAGCTCCAAGGCGCCAGCTGCTCGGCTTTTCACAGAACACTTCAACTCCCCCGCACCTGAAACGGACACAGTTCCAACGGCCAGGTGAATACTAAGACAACCTAAAACTAAATCAAAATTTCGCTTCGCAACACCGCCTTTACTACCCGTTTCATTTTTTTGGTGCAAGTCAGAAGAAAAATCATTCCAGACCCCCGTCCTCTTCCTTATAGCAGTGGTTTGAGCGCGGTGCTGACAAAAAGGACCAACACCGAGGTCGCGGGTTCAA
Organism: Apaloderma vittatum; assembly: GCF_000703405.1. Classification (NCBI taxonomy): domain Eukaryota; kingdom Metazoa; phylum Chordata; class Aves; order Trogoniformes; family Trogonidae; genus Apaloderma; species Apaloderma vittatum. The sequence continues at coordinate 14,667 of NW_009703044.1, read as the reverse complement.
TTCCCGCTCGGTCCCCATGTGTTGCCTGGTCTAGTTGAGAGGTGGCGTCCCTGCCCAGGACAGGGAGGTTGGACTAGATGATCTCTAAGGTCCCTCCCAACCTAGGCCAGTCTATGATAGCAAAGCAACATCTGGCGCAGCACTCACAGCACTTTGTCATGCACCGGTAATATCCAAACAACTTATAGCCATAGTATAAAAAGGAAAATACAAAAGCTAGGGGGAGGAAAAAAAAAAAGAAAAAGGAGAGAGAAAGAGAATACTTGTGCTAAATAAAATAGGTAAGTACAGCCTGCATGAAACCCCCTCCGGCGCTGTACAGTGTGTCCCCACGCACAGCGACGCACGGGCAGGAGGTTAACCACGGTCTTGGAGCGTTGGGGGCTCAAAAAGCAACAGGCTGACCCCAGGAAGGGAGGCTACAGAGGCCAGAGAGCTCGCTCTGCCAGCTGTGTTTGCAACCCTAGGGCTAGCTGTGTTTTCCCACAGCGCTTCCTCTTCCCACTGCAGCCGTCTGCTCCGCTTTGGCAACAACTTCAGATGCCAAGGTTGCACAGTACCATCTCTAGCTGCCAAGCTCTAACGCAGCCTCCAGTTTAGGAAAAGAGAAGGAAAAAAAAAAAAGGGGGTGAACAAGGAAAGGCCAAGCGATCATAACAAACTCTTCATTTGTCACGTTCTAATTGCTTTCAGCTGGAACGGTTATTTTTGTTTCAAATAGTCCAGCTACCTACTTAAGTTTCTGTTTGTTTTATTTACAGGCTCCTTGCGCTGTCACACATCAAAACAGGCTGGCAACGATCCATCAGAAGCACCCATTAGCAATACAGCGACTGCTGAGATCTGTGCTCTCGTGGATGTAGAATTTTTCTGCCACCTCAAAACAAGAGGAATCTTCAAACGCCCACAAATCAGTTCTCACTGTAACACAGCTCCCCCCGAAGCTGCGCACAAATCTGTATTTCAAAAGGTCAGAGAGTTCCACCATCAACAGCTTTTTCCTGTGCCTGCTCACCTAGTAAGCAAAATAATAAGTGCCGGTTCCAGATCCCGTTAAGGTCAAAAAGGAAACAACCAACAAACGTAAGTGGTTTATACCTCAAGCATCACGTAACCTGTACTTTTCAAAACAAGAAGCTTCGAGATAGCACACAAACAATTCGTCAAAGGAGATTTACGCAAGAGATCTGGGAGAGTGTATGAGGATGAGAAGAGGATGTTCAGGAACTGTCAAACCGTAGTACCAAGCGTGAACTGAACTGTGAATTAAACACAGGGTTTGTGAGCAACTGGCACTTGCACACACAGCTTCACCCACGGATGAAGTGATTAATGACTCCCCTGTGAGCTGAATACAGGGCTTTGTGAGCACGGGACAGACAAACGAGCTGGCAACAAACAGGGCAATGCTTTAGGACTCAAGTTTGGACCTGGATTTCCTCCTCTTCAATCAAGCCTTATGCTTACCACTCTCTGCACTACCTTGACAAAAGAAAACTGCGTAAGAAATCCTTCGCTGGATGAAGCCGTGCAACTGAGAGAGCCCGACAGACCCACCCTTTGGGCAGACTCAGACTCTCAGACAGACACCCCGGGCAGCAGGCGAGAGGCAGGTTGGCTAATACTTCTGCACCATTAAGGTCACGGTTTTCCATTAAAATTAAACACACATTAGGGACGGGAACAGAGAAGCAAGAGGCCATGAAAAAGGTTGATCCTGAGCACTGGCTGTGCCACCACCCTCTCTAATGAAGCCCCCTTTGACACGTCACAGGTACCTGGCTGTACCTCTCTGAAAAGGTAAGCGGCATTTATTCCCGGTGGCGCAGCAACAGGTGACCGCTTCTTACCCACAGCGGTGAGAGCGTGCTTGAGCTCCAGAGTAAAAGCCGTGAGCGGCACCTCTTCAGACACCGGCATAATTGCTACCGTGGAGAGATTGCTGGCAGGGTTCCCGGCGTCCCACTTGCTGCTTGCGCCGTGCAGTCCCAGAGGATGTCCTGTTCAAAAAAAGGAACAAACCTGCCATCAGCCAACTCGGGAAGCTAGGTGTCACCTCATTGTCTTCAGCTGTCAAGGCAGCAAGGCAAGTGTCACCGAATTGCTTAAGAGAAATGTAACATCCTCCGTGTCACATAAAAGGAAAGAGTTCCCACGTATTTCATCCGTAAAAGGATGAAGATCAATTTCCGTCATTTTGGGCTGCTGACATAGCACGCGTGGGTAAAAGTCAGGCAACGTTAAAAATATCCGGATGTCAGAAACAGGTTAAATATAACGTGTGTGCACCCGACCTTTTAAGAAAAAGGTAAAAGGGCATTTTGAATGGCTACAGCTTTGGAACAGCCATCGATTTAGCCTACCTGAGGAATTAGCTTAACTAACAAAACCCCAAACCTGCTGTCAGTATCAAATACTCCAAACATTTGGCATTCACCTTTTATTGTATTTCTAATGAAGGAAATAAACACTTGCTTTCAGCAAAGTTCCTGTAAGGAATGTGCATCTCCAGCCATCTTCACTTCTCTCCACGACGAGAAAGCAGGGGCTTTACAGATACGTGCGCAGGAACGTACGGAGCCTCCGGAGGAGCTGCAAAGTCACTGTGGAAGCATCGCTAATACAATATGCTCAGCTGAAGGGGGGAAGAGTGTGGGCAGAGAAAGCAATTTTTGACATGTGAGGCACATGACAGAGCCTAAGGTCTTCCCAGAGAGCTTAGAACAGGGAAAGATCGGTGATAGGGGGTTTCGACAAACTGTCCTTTTTGGTTGGATACTCTTTCTTTTCTCTTGAATTACGCCTTCTCAGACAACCTTACTTTGCAGTTAATTTCTATCAGCTCGGCCCTAAGCACACAATAAACTCATTGTCATCTAAGTTTGGATTTAACGTCCTGCTTATCTCGGTTCACCCAGCAAAGGCCTAAGATGCACCATTACAATGAATTCCTGACACATGGAAGCACTTGATAAACCATATGAAAACTCAAAGCCCGTATGCAAGACCGACAGAACGCTGCAGGACACAAAGAAATATCCCGTGTTTTTTTTTCCAATATACTCGGTGATTGAGCTATTCATTTCAAGTCTTCTAAAACAGCTCTGACGGAACATTAAATAGTTTTTCCACTCTTTTTGGCCGTCTTCAAGGGGATATTTGCAGGTTCAAACAAGTTGCACATCATTGCTCAACTCCTTCATCTCTAGCAGCCCTTCTTTCTTCAGAACTTCAATGATCAAACTCCTGTTTCCCAGCACTAATTTTCCTCCCATTTTCTCCAGGTTGCATATTGCCCTATTTCCCAGGCAGCACAGACTCTGCCCTAAGCACAAAGGCATTTTTGGCATGCGCAGAAGTTTAATTACAATTATCGTTAGAGATTTGTGCACAACTGATGGTGTACAGAAAGCTGTGGAAAGAGCAGACTGTGAGATTAACTTCCCAAGACCGCTCCGAAACACGAGAGCTGGCCACTTCGATTTCAGCCTCCTTGAAACATGGCAACACCAGCAATAAAAGTCATTTTAAAAGCCCAGCCACACAAGAAGCAGACAACACACAGCAGCAAAGAACCCCACAACACCCTCTGTAGTTATTAGTAGTTATTGGGAGATTCTGTTCTCTTTTAAAAGCCGCTCGAGAAAATTTGGAAGATTTCCTCCTACTCGCTTCAATCGGCAAACAGACTTTGTTTTGCCTCCAGCACACACTCGAAGCTGAAGAGCCAATCCTGAGCAGGCCGTTTGCTCTCAGATAATTCATTAAGATAATGCAAATATACAGGTATCAAGGCAGCCCATGGGCAGACGCCCCTCAGCACCACCGTCTGACTCGAGTCTACTGCAGCCGCACTTTCCGACGCTCCTTTGAGCTCTTCTCTTGCAAAAAATTCCAAGGAAATTTCGCTGCACATATGCAGTACTTCTATCTTAATTGCAAATCATTCAATTCCCACATTTAATTAACCATGTCCCGCAGAAAAAAAAAAAAAAAAAGAGAAATTGTACACATATCCATAATAAAAATCACCATTCGCTTGTGACAACTGTTGAAATATTTAATATTTAGCCATGAATTCTCTTTTCCAGTACAGGCTTTCTGTTTCCACATTTAGCGATGTAGATCTAGCTCCGAGCAAGCGCCAGCCTCAATGTGAATAGTCCAGGATGGAGTCTTACCTCCCTGCTGGAGACTGCCAAGAATCTTCTCGCCCAGCAAGTGAATAAGTCGAGTTACAACCTAGCAATGGGAGAGAAAGAAAAATAAAATAATCTTAACACTCAGGCAGAAGGTACTAGAGATAGTGCATCCAAACGGATACTTTCAAACTTTTGTAAGCTGTTATCTCAAGCTGAACCATACAAGACGAAGCTGTACAACTTTAGCTTCTTTACATGTGGTGATTGATCATTTGTCTTGATTTCTTCTACCGTATTGCACTCTAGTCTGGAAAAACAGGGGAACAAAACCAAACCAGAAAAGGCAGTATTGAACTTGCTTTGGGAACAAAAGAAAAAAAAATCCCATTATTTCGCGAAACACGTCAAACTATATTTCAGCTCTCCTCGTTTCTCTCCGCAGTGGGCTTGCACCTCTGAGTTGCTCTCACTACTCAGCGGCTACTGCACCCCAACACCGTGTGTAGGTACTACGGCTTCAAAAAGGTTCAAGTCTGTGCTCAAACAGATCTACAAAACCCTTTTTCACCTGACCCCCTGCAAATTAGTCAACGTTTACAGCAACCAATTTAAGATATCTTGTATAAAAGGTAGAAATAAATGGTCTTAACACTTGCAGAATCAGAACAAACCAAGAAATTGCTTTCCCCCTCAAATCACGTTTGTGTGGTGCCTTTGAAGGGACAGGCTTTTCCCCAGCTTCTTTTCCAACAAGGTTTAGATTGATATAACTTCATATTCAACCAGCCGAGCACATGGACCCGTTGGGGCGAGTCCAGAGGACGGCCACCAGGATGATGAAGGGGCTGGAGCACCTCGTACTGGCCTTCCAGCGCTCAAAGGGGACTACGGCACCGACAGGCAGGGACTCGCTGTCAAGGAGTGCAGTGACAGAACAATGGGTAACAGTTTCAAACCAAAAGAGCGTAGGCGTAGATGAGATTTTAGGAAGAAATTCTTCTCTGTGAGGGTGGTGAGACACTGGAATTGGTTGCCCAGAGAAGTTGTGGATGCCCCATCCCTGGCAGTGTCCCAGGCCAGGCTTTGAGCAACCTGGGCTGGTGGGAGGTGTCCCTGCCCACCACGGATGGGTTGGAATTACGTGACGTTTAAGGTCTCTTCCAATCCAAACCATTCTGTGGTCCTACGTCCTCAACACTGACAAGCTTATCTCCAAGAGTTCCAATCAGTAATTCCCAACAAGCAGAATGCTCCCATTTCTCCAAAATACAACAAGCGCTGGCGATGACCCGGCTGACTCGTTACCAAGATCTGCGGTTCTGGGATTCAATAAACGGCACCAGGTGTAGCTACAAAAAACTGCCTCAACTATAGGGAACAGGGAGAGAAAGAGGGAATTCTTAATAAAAACAGAGACTCACTGCCCTTCCTAAGGGAGATAACGTGCCTCTCGAGAGCGTTCACTCCATCCAGCTTGCATGCATTCACCTACAACCCAAATCTGCACACTGCAGGGACTTTCCTTAAGCAGTTTGGAAGGTGTTATGAACATTTTGCACTTCTGAACCACTTTAGACATCTGAATTTTAATTACTTACTAAAACCATTGCCTGTATTTATAACTTTTTTCTGCTTTACAGACAGCTAAGGAGAACTCCAGCTAAGTTAAAGAAAATGTCCAAGGTTAATGACACAACTAATAATAGAACCAATTGGTCTCATTTTCCAGTTGGCTGCTCCTATTACCAGGAAATATTATTTGTCCTGTTTGCTAGAGCAAACCTTACAGCCTTGGTATGTATAGATATGGAAAAATTATTTCCCCGGTGACTTTGTAAGACAAGCAAATTGCTAACCAGAACGGGATGAGTCACTCTGTCGCAGTCATGGCAACGTCGAAGGAACATCAATTTGGGATCAGAGCTAAGAGCTGGCCTGAAATTTCCTTCGAGTTTTGTATTACATACACCGAGTCTTCTTTCACACAATGGCAATGTTTTCTTTTAAAGGAGACTTGCCCACCCGTCTGAGGGAGATGTCAATGTAAATCACATCTCTCCTCTGACAGGAGACCCCACCTCCAGCGATCAACCTCCACCCATTACTGTGCAGGGCAGCTAGAGCAGGTCTCACCAAAACTGGGGAGACTTCAAAACCAACAGACAAAAAAAAAATAATAGAAAAATTCCTTCAGGCTTCCAAGCCCCTTTATTCCAGCCCTGACAACAGCAAGGCACCAGACAGAGCAGCACAGCTTGATCCAGCTCAAGAGACAAGGATGAGGAAGATGAGGGACCCGGGAGAGGACCTGGGGTGGTTTAGTTTGGGGAGGAGGAGGAAGCAAGGAAAAATTAGCCATTGGTCTAGGAGGTCTCAGAGAAGGATTGAAGGGAAAGCAAGTTATTCCAAGCATGCCTGGAGAAGATGCAGGCAGGAGAAAGGCAGGTACCGGGGTACTGGCAGGCAGGTACCTCAGCGTGGGCAGTGACTCTGCAGTCGCTTATTCCCACCCTACCTACTGAGCTGCATTTCGTAGGAAAAGCTCTGGGAATTGGCAGTGAGGGCTTGGGCAGAGCGGGAAGGCTCTCCCAGAGCGGGAAGGAACTCCGCCAGCCCTGCTGGGAAATCCAGACGGAGCTGGAAGAACCCCCGAGTTCGGGACCCCGAGGGAGGTCGCCGATACCGCTCCTGCGCAGGAGCATGCCGAGCACTTCCCAGACATCCCTACATGCAAAATTGTCTCATTTCTCCAGTGTCACTGGGCTAGATGGCCTTCACAGCACAGCGGGAAGCGTCTGGTGTGCACATCCCTACAGCGCATCCTGGATTTTACAGCCTCTTCCAGCACCCACTCGCCCACCCCTGCAAACGCGCACCCGGCTCGCCCCGGAGCCGCAGCCCGAGCGGCTGGCACAGAATCAGGTGGTTTAGATTTAAGGTTTGAAGAAAAAATCTGCACTGTAAAAAAGGCAGCGAGTTGGAGTCTGGATTTATCCAAGCACACCAGGAGGTTTCTAAATCAGGGCAGCAGCATCAATTGCCTGCAAAGTCAATGCAACTTTCTGGCCCCTCGTCCTAAGGATAGAGCCAAACTTGTTTTACGTTTGCGAGGGAGTTGGATTTATCATTCCTCCTGATTAGAAACCGCGCTAGCAGCGGGTGGATCCTGCTCAGTTAATCACAGTTCATCGCTTCAACCAATAATGAGAAGCAGAGACGTGCGTTAAGCACTTCTGTCGTAGGGCCGGGCGTGAGCAGAGCTACACGGCTGAAACTGCCGCGGTGCCGCCAGGTCAACTTGTCCTTGGGGACACAGAGTGCCCTTTCCTACCACTGCTGCCGTCTCAAGCTATGAAATGACTCAGAAAGGTCACAAGGCTTTGCCAGCAACCTGAATGTGTGCCTACAGGGTCTCACAGCACGAGCCTGGAGTCGGGAGCCTGCCTGGGTTGTAAGGGTGTCTGAATCAACTTTGCAAAAAAATCCTCAAAGCAAATGAAAATTTACTCTCCTGAACTTATGCAAAAGATTTTTCAGGCCAGGAGGAAGAGAGCTGACCTTGCAGGTCTAAAAAAGCCGACTACATCTCCATCTCAAAAGCTACTTGGGATTCCAGGTGCATCAGTACCACCCTCCAAAAGCCCCGAAACCTCTCCTGCTCTCACTGGCACTGCCACAACTGTAAAATCCTAACACCTGCCCCAGAGCAGGGCATTCAGCTGAGACAACGTTTCACAGGGGAAATAAACCGTTCCTCCTTCCACCTGCTCACCTTTTCAGATTAACTCACCAGAACACTTCTGTGCAGGGACAACAGGACAGAGAAGATTTCTCTTTCCCGAAAGGCATTAGAGAGCTCTTTCCTCAGCATGATTCCACCTCTCCAACCCAGCTCTCCACTTACCCCTCATCTTCCCAGAAACGCTGTCTCCCCACTTGTTCCTGAATCAGCTCCAACCCCTGTAAGACCCACTCGATCTCTCTCAGCTGCCTCCAATCCCCCCGGTCCCCTCACATCGAACGCAAAAGCCTCCCTCTGCAGCCGCCACAGCGAAGGCTCTGTGGGCTCATTAATTTCCCCCCTGCTTAACTACAGTTAAATTACTCAACAGACCTGCAGCCTCTGCATTGCAGGGCAAGGACTAAACTTCACATTCCCAAGGGGACCGTATTTGCCTACTTTACAATGACTAATTCCAGTTTCAAAACAAACGTCCTTCGGCGGCGAGGCCAGGCAGCGTCTCAGCTCTGCATCGCCTGCCGCGACGGTGCAAACGCACGGCCCACTGCTCCTTCCATCTCCGGTCTTAGGTGTTATCCTGAGCTCTGTTTGCTTCACAGCTACTGTAATTTCCACACCGAGCGGTTACGGTCACTCAGGAGCATTGCATTTCCTATAATCCTTTTAAATATTTCAACCTATTATCCACACCTAGCTAATTTCCCAAGGCTGGCTTCTCGTTAAAGCTTTTGTCCCTACTCAGCTGTGAAACTTAAGAGCTGCTTTACAATAAGCCCTTTGGAAAGTGATTTTCCTGAGAATTCAGTTGTAAAATAGTTTCCTATGAATATTTATTTCACTCCATGAATAGTACAGATTGCCTGGCAAAAAATCTGCTAATAGATGGTACCAAGCAAAGCTTTTCCCCATCTTAGCTAAACTTTCAAGAAAACTGATTTAGAGAAATCATAGGAAAACTTCACAAAATCCAGACAGCTACAAAGCGGACAGCTAGAAAGATACACATGAATGTGAAAACTGTTCCAAACGCCTCTAGTGAATCCTCCACCACCCTTCAGATCCAGCAGACCAAAATTCTCGCAGTGAACAACACGGCTTGCAGGTGAGCCGAGGCCTCTCTCCGGTGACTTTGCAGCTTAAAAAGAAGATACTTCATAGCCGTGCCTTTAAAACTTCACATGAGCCATCCACCTTTACAATAAATGTGTTAAATAACAATTTATTGGTGCCTTCATAGCAGGGTATTATAGACCTTCACGTGTAGTTAAAGGACATGTAAAAGGGCTTCCTACCTCACAGAAACCCAATGTGAATAAGCGCCAGCCCTGTTTTCCTTGCTTAGGGTTTTCTAGTCTACAAAGTAAAGGCAAATGGGATAAAATAACAATAACAGTCATTTCAGCTATACAAACTCACACAATAGCAGGTTCATTTCTGTGGAGCTCTTTCCAGGAGTTGAGATTATTATCTACCAGCCTTCTTAAGGTTTTGGGGGGTTTTTTTTGAGGGACAGGAGAGGAGGACAGGTAAATTAGATCCTCAACTTGAATAAAGCCGTGGCATTACTGAAGCTTTATCTGGTCCCAGATCAGATCAAACGCTCTGCTTGTCGCCGAATCGGGGAGCTTAGCAGGGGGTCTCTGATTAAAACTTCTCGAACTGTGAGAACCGCCGTGACAAAGCAAATCTTAAACGCTCACTGGCGACAATTTCTGGCACCTTCACAAATGCCACTAAAGCACACAGAAGGACTGAAGCTTTATCCTGGGGCTGTTTGAGCTTCTAATGCTTCTGATCAACTGTGCCTTGAAGAAAAATGTCATTCTCGCATCGCTGCTATGACTAAGCCCTCGCTCCTGCCTCGTGTCGGGTGACCACGCTTCCGCCGAACGTTTCACTTCTCTCCTTTTCACATCCACTCTTGCTGCAGTCAAGGAAAGCTTATTTTAAGGGGCCATAAGAACAAATACAGAAAAATCCAGAAGCGTGGCCTCTCCTGACCTACGGCACAGCACCACATCACGCTTGGCTAATGTGACGCGCAATATGCACGGCACCAGAGGGAAGTGTTTGGAAAAGAGGCCACGGCCACGTTCCCCAACTCCCTTCGTAAGGCAGATAACCCCAGGGAAGGCTCCATCTGTTTCATAGAATCATAGAATCCTAGAATGGCCGAGGCTGGAAGGGACCTTAGAGATCATCCAGTCCAACCTCCCTGTCATGGGCAGGGAGGTCTCTCAACCAGATCAGGCTACTCAAGGCTCCGTCCAACCTGGCCTTGAACCCCCCCAGGGAGGGGGCAGCCACAACGTCTCTGGGCAATTTATTCCAGAGTCTTGCCACCCTCGTACTGAAGAATTTCTTCCTAAGGGCCAATCTAAATCTATTCTCCTTCAACTTAAACCCATTTCCCCTTGTCCTATCGCTGGACACTCTTGTAAAAAGTCCCTCCCCAGCCTTCCTGTAGGTTCCCTTCAGGTACTGGAAGGCAGCTATTAGGTCCCCCCGAAGTCTTCTCCTTTCCAGACTAAACAGTCCCAGCTCCCGCAGCCTAAGACAGCAGGGCTCGCTGTTCGAGATGGATGATGGGTTCTGAATATACTTAAACCCCAAGGGCAGGCTTTGAAAATGAAAAGATGCAGAAAAACTCCCTATTTTCTCACGTGCATGCAAAAGGTTGTCTTGCATTTCACCCCCACCCCCCGCAGCTCCTAAGCAATTTCTCAGTGCAAGCTACAGCAGGTCTAAATTTCAAGTTAGAATTATAAAAAAAAAAAAAAATCCAATCTCAGCTCAGCAGAGGCAAAAAAAGATATTCTACGATACGTGATTCAAGTTCTACGCCGATGTTAGAACATCTCTGTAAGCTGTTCACAAATTCTGCGCTCTCGCTGCTGCTTCGAAACTGCTTCGCCGTGCCAAAAATCGTGAGCCGACTCTCTGTCCTACTTTTGGGAACCGAAGGCCGTGATGAAAATAGAAAGAACCGACTCCCTTTCGCTCCCGCGACGCTGAAAAGCTTCCCGCAGCGCCAGAAGCGAGCCCCAAGCCAACGCTGGCCGAGGGCCCTGCTGGCTCTGCTGGAGAGCTGCGGCTCACAGGCACGAGGAAACGGAGGAGAAGTTGTGCCCCGCGGACCCCGTCCCACAGGCAGTGCCTGCGATGCCACAGCCAGAGCGACGCGAGGTTGGGACGCTTTCCTGAGAAACTGGGTGGTTCGGCTTCCACACGCCGAGCAGGACCTACAAGTCAACATCCGTCATCTCTGGGCGCGTACCCTGACATTTTTTATTTGTTTCCAGCTCATAACTTCTCTCGAGTGCACTCCTTTAAAATTAAAGTTGACTTTGTACTTTCTACTGACTTGATGCTGTCTACCACATCGTTGTCCCCCATCGCTTCAACTTCTGTCTTTCCTCTCTTACCTGAGGGACCTAACAGACAGAAGACTCAAACTCTGAGATCGTATAAAAAAAAATTATTTTATCTTAAGACAGTCTGAAGGCACCAACCATGGAAATCTCCTACTTAAAAGTCTATCCTACCCTCCTCTTTCTATTTCTAATGCTTGTTCTGAAATAATCCAACAGTAAGAATGTAAGCTTTCACATTTTTGATACCAGTTTAACATCTATTTAGAATTTTGAGATCTCAAGCATTTTTTTTGTTTCTCTAGCAACATTTTTTCCAACACATATCCTTAAAAAAAAATAAAATAAATCTCTTTTAGCATTTTGTTGCATTGCACCTGATTAGCCAAACCCTATGCAAGTCTAGAAAAAGTGAATTCCCTATTCAGAAAGGTCAGGAGCTCGAGGCTGACAGGCTGCGCTCTTTAGACAAGGGAAGGCATTTGCATTCTGTTACAAATAAATGTTTGCAATGATACTATAAATGTAACACTTAAGCTCAACAAAAAGATTCACATCCCCACAGAGAGCGCTCTTGAGGGGAAAACAATTTTGCCAGCTGATGGAATAGGAAGAGCGAGAAAAAAGACACCAAAATCGATTCTTGCCCCAGAGAGACAGGCAGAATAAGAACACGGCAAATCAGCATTCGAGGCGCTGCTAAATGCTAAATGTTCAGTGCTTACTAGTAACTGGCAGTCTAAATGTCTACTAGTAACATTTAAAACCATCCACTATGGAAGGAGAAAGGTGGTTTTAAATTCCACCTGGCTCTTTTCCTCACTTCTTGATCAGTCACGAGGCGAGGGATATTCAAAAGGCAGGATGCCACGCCGGCGGCACCCGCTCTGTGGCTCGTTATCACCAAATCTCAGATTTTCTGTACTGGACTTGCACGCTGCTGCCAGTTCATACATCTGAGCAGGAAATCTGCTACATTAAATAGAGAAGAACAGCCTTGGAGGATTATTGAAGAGACCCAGAGAGCAGGAGTGCCTGAACAACCCACAACAGAAAAGCTGAAGCAAAAATAACGCCTGCAGGGAACCAGGAAGACTATTTTTCACTGACGTAACTTCCAAACGCTCACTGCAACGATGAAATTATCCCAGCAATAATACAGACAATCCCCCATAGTTTTTGTAACGTGAGAAAGCACGAACACAGGCTTTAGATTACATGGTTTAAAAAAGAGCATCCAAAAAAGTTATTAGCGGTCCAAAGGAAGCAGAAGAATACAAATATTTTAATTAGGTTTATTACTTCTGCAGGTTATTTTAAGAAATCTGGTAAAATAAGCATACATCTTAAAAGACAGCAAAAAGAAAAATCAAAAATAATTTGAAGTAACAGCATTAAAGAACTGCCTTTAAGGCTAGCTCAATGATTTAGTGCTTAGTGTAACGTCCCTGATGCACTTAGGGACAAAAGAATTAAATTTCAAGTCCGTCAGCCTCCAGATTTGCAGGAGAGAGGTATAATGTCAAGTGAATTAAAGAAGATGGATGAGCTGATGGATTTGAAGGGAGCAGTCACAGTCTTCGGGACCCAGACAGGCCTGGCAGTTGCAGAATGAGGACTGAGAGCCTAAAATGCAAGGAAGGGGAAAACCAACCCCCAAATACCGGTATCTGGAAATCAAGGTACATGTATCTGGCACGGGTTGCCCAGGGAAGCTGGGGCAGCCCCATCCCTGGAGGTGTCCCAGGCCGGGCGGGACGGGGCTTGGAGCGGCCTGGGCTGGTGGGAGGTGTCCCTGCCCAGGGCAGTGGGGGTGGAATGAGATGAGCTTTAAGGTCTCAGCCCAAATCATTCCACGATTCTCTATCCATGTGCTGACTTTGAGTCCGAGTGAGCAAGACAAAGGAGCTACAACATTTTAAAGTGATTTCAGAAGTCAAACTTTTACTATCCACAGCATTAAGTGATTTCCACTTTGCTAAATACCCACGTCCTGCATTTAGCATGAACATCTGCCAGACACACAGAAAAGCCCTGTAATAAACCAGGCCAAAACTGATCAGAAAACAAAAGGAGAAGAAGCTGGTGAAAGCCTGGAATAGATCAGATCACGCAGACAAAAAGAACAAAATGTTTTCTCGGTAGGCATCAATCATACAAAAAACCCAGAGGACTTAGTGCTAGAGGAGAGTTTTAGCTCTTTTGTCTCAGAAGACATCTTTCGAGACAGATAGAAAAATAGGTTTCATTCTCTTACCTGGGGGAATTTGCGTTTGATTGATGTCAGCGCTCCCTCCGGGAGTTTGGCAAGTTCTGAATCTCTGACCGCGTGCACTGTCGTGGCTCTGGGCTGACGGGTTAATGCCTCGACCTGAAAGAGCACAGAGCCAAAACATTAAAGATAATTCACAACGTTGTTGCAAAACCCAAACGTCGGGATGAAGAAACGGAACAATTCCCACGAACCGGACTGTCAGTCTTGCTGCTCACGCACATTTTCCAAACAGGAGGCTCTTTCCCCCCGAGGGCGCTCACAGAGCGAGCTCACTGAAGGCACATCCACCTGCAGCACCGTCGGCATCGAGCTCATCCAGACCTCTCGGGCGCACGCTCTGCTATCGGACGGTCGCAGTTTTTCAAGGAACTCGAACCCGCAGCTCCAGCCAGCCAGTATTACAGAGAAAAGTCTTGCCTGAGGTTTTGCCAGCTCCCGCACACGGTGCATCTCCAGGGCGAGGGTACGAATGGTTTTTAATACTTGCCAGAGCAATGACAGGAGGCAGGCGACGAACGCACCATTTATACTTTTTAATCCATCACTTTTAAGTGCGATAAAACCATCTAAGAGATGGGAAAACCCTACTTTGCTACTGCACTTTCTTTCCTCTATGCCACCCCAAAACACTTCCACTTTATTTTCAGAAGCTGAATGCCAATAACCTCAAAATAATCAAGACTTCCGAAAATTTAAAGAAAGGGACAACGAGTAAACCAGTATATTTTGGCCAGGAGCGAGCTTTCCTTCTCCAGTTGGTTTTACCTTTCACATATCCCCACATATTGGGGAAGCACTGGAACGGGTTACTGACGGAGGTGGTGGAGTCCCCACGCCTGGACATGTTTAAAAACCGGCTGGATGGGGCACTTCAGGAGATGGTTTGGTGTTAGGGTGGTATAGGTCGGACTTGATGATCTTAAGGTCCCTTCCAGCCTTGATGTTTCTATGATTCTACGATCTGTGCTGCGCAAACAGGAAAACATGTGAAGGCACGCACCTACCTGAACAGGACCCGATTATTTCGCCTAGGAACATTTATTTTATTGAGAGTAGAAGTTTAAGGGAGAAAATGATCACGCAATGAAAATTAATGCAGAGAATCTTAGAATCATAGAATAGTTTTGGCTGGAAGAG
>NW_009703043.1:0-3321 GCF_000703405.1 Apaloderma vittatum | reverse complement strand
CTGAATTGTTCTATGATTCTATGATTTCACATCTTCTTTCTTAAGATACTTATTCAGAAGGACTCAGTGATCCTGAGAATGTGTCACACTTCCGCCATCCCTTCGTTTCTTGCCAGTTTACGTTTTTTAAGTGGAAATAGAAGGCTTGGGGAGGCAATGAACATTTCTCCTAAAACATTTATTTTCCCATAAAAGTATTATTGCTGAAGTCTTAGGTTTCAGCAGGGGGAAAAAAAGTCCACATTTGAGTAAGAAAAAAACCCAAAACAACCCCACCAACAAAAATGTATCTCATATTCACAAGAATCTAGTATATTCAGTTGTCTTATTGAGGAAAGAAAGGAGTATGAAAGAAACAGTTTTGGAAGTTTTCCATATGAATTGAATGAAGTCTGTAAAATAATAGTACTAATAAGGAAATAAGAAAAAATAATGAACTATATACAAATCTGATACTGAACCTGATCCTGACCCCTTCCCCTGATGGCAATCCCCACTGATGCTGCAGAGTGGGTAGCACTGGGGAAGCTCCAGGCCCAGCAGCAGAGAGGAGCTGGATACAGGAGCTGGATTCAGGAACGCAAGACTGGGATCAAAAGCAGATGGGATGGAGTCCTCCGTGGACGCCAACCATTGAAGAAGAGACCTTAACTCCCATGATTCCTCAGTTTTATATTAAATATGATGTATATGGAATGGAATGCTCTTGCTGGGCACCTGTCCCACCTGTTACTTTCCGGGGATGCAACCTTTTACTTCCTTGTGACCTTTCGTACTTCCCGGCACCCCCAGCGTGGCACACAAGAGCCAGCAGTGGCCTTGGGCACTATGGGAATAAGTATCAGCAAGAGCCTTTCTGCATCCCAGTCCCAGGCAGTAACTGTAAACATCAAGTGTTATCACTGCCAGTAGCACACACTGTCTACATAAAAACATGTTGCCAACTTCAGAATGTTCAGCCTCTTAGAAGAGACTGAGCTGAGAAGTAAAAGTCACTGAACAGAATTGGTTCTGTTTAGCTCAAGCCAGGACAAAAAGCCTAATAAGCCCTAATAGATTTTTCATGTTCTACAACTGTAGTAGATTAATTAAACTTTTTAAAATATGAACTCAGATTCTAAGAGTTGAGACATCAAAATAATTTAAATGGAGACTGTTCTTCTTCCTGTATGACTCGTAGGTGAACCTCGCAATTAAAACACTGTCTTCTGATAATGTCGAATTTCTTAGGTCCTGAAGGAAGGATGAGAAGGCAACGAGAAATACTAGAAATGGGAAAGTGTTTAATTAGAGCCTGAAACACATCATAAATAAATCGGCCTACTCGGCCACTAGGTGGCAGTTAAGTATTTTTCAACGGACTGTGAAAGGCATTTTAAGTCATTCCCGGGGAGGTCCTGCAGACACCCTACAATGAGAATACCTGCCCCCACACACCCCGAAAGTGATGACTTTCTGGTGGCTAATACGTTAGCCTGTAAAAAGTACACACACTCACTGTGTTTAATCTGACCAAGGTTTAGTAATTGCAGCATCTCTTGAGGATAATAAACTACGTTCTAAAAGTAACAGTAGAAATCTCAATACATTAGATGTTTAGAAAATTTTGAGCTGACATTGTTAGTTTGTTTGTATGTGTTATTTTTATTTTTTTTTTTTAAACCAGTGAGGGCAACCCATTTGATTTGGTCTGCAGGACTTCTGGATGATTGTCTTTGTAGTGTAATTTAAAAGTTTTCCTTCTGAATTATGGTCATTCTAGTAAAGAGTTCAGTTCTCTGCTGGATGTAGAATTCATCTCTTCGGCCATAATCCTGAATCTTTTTTCCATTCAGGATGAAGAAGAGATTTAAAAAAGAAAAAAACAAAAGATAGAATCGAGACTCATAGACTCTATATTTAAATAAAAATAAATAAAGGACTATAGTAGGTCAAGCCTGTGTGGTAGGAAAAAAAAAAAAGTAGTTAATTCTCAGAACAAATGTTAGTATTTTGTATTATACCCAGACTTCACAATACTTGGATTGATTTCCATTGTTTTGCTTGAAGGCAGTGTTTGCTTCTTTAAAAGGAACAATATATTGTTATAATTTCCAGTGGAGTGACAATAGCACATTTTTGCACTCTTCCTTCTGGCCATGGTGAGTCTAAAATCTGTTCTTGATATTAATGTCAAAATGAATTTTTACTTATATGCTCATTTCAATTTGAAAGGCTTTTTATTGTTTTTCAACTTTGATACATGGCATGCTACCTCAGTCATAGACCTGAGATAGCCTAAGAATCACAGGATACTTTAGGGCTGAATAGACATTAAGAGGTCATGTGTCCCACCAGCATCCTCCTCAAAGCAAGGCTAGCATAGGTGTTTGGTTGTTTTTCTCAGGACTTTGCTCATCCTGAGGATGGGTAGGTATCAGCGCTAATATATACTTCCTGCTTTGCCTAGTCAGTGGAAAAAATGGTACATCTTGCTAAGCTTCTGATGTTTTGATAGCAGATTAAGGAGATGACAGGAGGTGGTCTAAAAGCACATACATTTCCTGTGAGTTACTCCTCATTCAAATACTGTTAACTTACAGGCATTGATTAAAGTTCTCAAGAAGCTGCTGGTCGAGTTCAAGTGATTCATCTACTTTCACATCTTCTACATCACAGATTTTTACGAGAATGTGGCAGAACATAATATAATTTCTACATCTTGTAATCATAATGGGCATTTTCCTTTTTGGCTGTGCTTTATACTCAGACAAAACCAGACAGATTTTTTTTTTTGTCATTTTACGTACAGCTTCTTTGAAAAGTAGCATCAGCATAATAACGCCTGAGCAGTGTGCCTGCAAATTCTATCCAATGGCAGCTAGTTTAGGATTTACAGCCTTATCTTTCTTCTGTCATTGATGGGAAAACAAGGACAAATGAGAGTAAAACTGTGAAACTTACTTTAAACAGAGTTGCTTGGTGGTACTTGAAGTCCTTGTCTATACTGTGAGAGACTTTCTCGCTCTTTCTCGGGAGGTTGTTCTGAAAAGGACTTGGAGAGGAAGAATTATCTCCCTTCTGTGTATGTGTGATTCTGAGCACCAGTATATTTCTTCTCTTGCCTTTTACAGTAAGTTTCTTGTAAAATACTAGCAGAGCACTGTCACTTCTCTGAGGGACCAGTGAACAGAAATGCATGATAGGAATACACTTATTGAAATGCAATTTTGAATTGTTTTCTATTTTCTCCTCTAACTCCCCATTCCCTTTATCCACGAAAATAGGTAAATTGAGATAATGTTCAGTCCGTCTGTGCATTCCCGGCCAGAGCAAAAAAAA
>NW_009703042.1:0-9817 GCF_000703405.1 Apaloderma vittatum | reverse complement strand
CTGGGTTTTAGCTCAAACCCAGGACAACTTTGCAATCAGAACAGGTTGTACGGACATCTTCCAGAGATGATTTGTGTAGGAGTGGAGGACAAATTAGATAATCTGAGACCGATAGCACCAAGCAGGTCAAGGGTTCAGTGCTCCAGAGCAGCATGACTCTGTTGGGGACTCTACTGGTGAAAAGGGAAGAGGGAGAGAGAGTAAAGCAAAGACAGAAGTCAGCAAATTCTATATCTTGCCAACTGGTAGCAGTAAAAAAAAAAAGCAAAAAAAAAAAAAAGCCTTATTAGACAGCATTCTACTGAACCTAAAGGGCTGAACTTAGAATCCTGCTCTGCCACAGCCTAGATCTGCATCTTGTTCCTGTTGCCTCTCCACAACTCTGCTGGAGGACACGAGAGGAGGAACTGGAAGCTGACTGACCTTGTTATTTGAACCAGAGCTATTTTAATTGAATCCTAATGTCTTCCCCACATGTTCGGCAGCTTTCTGTGTACCCTCTGCTCCCTTCCATGCCCAGCTCTTCTTCCCTTTTGTCTAAGCAGGAAGACTTTTTCTGCAGAGGAATTAAAAGAGACTGACATTGGGAAGCAGCAGTCAGAATTTATCTCTCTGTTCTACTTTAGGGATGTTGAAGGTCTAGCTTTGCAGTCCCAGCTCCAGTATAAAATTGAGAACAAATTTACATTGCATCAAGTATCCAGTAAAAAAGAAATGTATGCCATTTATTGCACGCTGTTATGCATGAACATGCAGCTGAGAAGTTATTAGAAGATTTGTGGATCTAGTTACTCAAGGCTAATTTGTTTGCATGTTCCTTTTAAGAATAAAAGCCGAAAAACCATCCTACATTCATGAGCCACAGGGTCAGCCAGAAGCTCCATCCTCACTGGCCATATGAAATCCTTTCCGTCCTCAGACATGACATGGTAGATGTATATAGCTGCCTTAGATTTTTTGCTGTAATTTTGGGTAGGAGTGATGATTTTCTATGTTACAGTACAATGAAAAAAATTTCTTCTGAATATATATGTTCTGAAGAGCAGTGATTCAAAAAATCTTTTCTAGCAAGAAAGTGCACATATTATGAAATACATGACATTTTCTAAGCTTAGGAAGAATATAATTCTTACTCAATTTTTCTCTTAATGAATAGAAGACTGAAATTCTCTACAGAAGGTATACTGTTATCTCTCTTCTTTATTGGACTTTGAACTTTTAGCCACTGTATGTGAAAAAGCTGTTTTATAGAAGCTGCAAAGCTGGAATTAAGTTCTGATGACGGCGCGGCAAGTCAAAGGTTCCCAAACTACTCTGTGCATCATTAGTGTGATCCCAGCTATGTGAAAGTGCTGTGGCAGGCAGCCAGCAGCACCGGGTGCTGCTTGGTGGTGTTCCTAACTACTGCTGCTGCTGCTCCCCATCATTGCTGATGATGGTATTCACATTTAACACTACTGCTGATGAAAGTACCTGCAATTACTACAACTGCTGATGGCAGAAAGAGTTTGTTAGCCCTGCTGTAAATTACTTCCTGAGGCTTAGTTGCCAGCTTATTTCGTATTGTGAGTAAGTCTCTTGGCACTTGGAAAGAGCTACATTAAGCAAAAGTTGTTAAAAAAGGCAGATATTATAAGACTAAGCTGTATTGGTGCCATAAACAGAAATTCAGCGTTTCCCTCTTATGGCTGATACTGTGTGAGCCAGCTCGAGCCTAGAAACTGCACAGTTTGACGCAGTGCCCAAGCTAATCTGCCTTTTGGCAGAGTTGACAGCACATGGCTATCCTGATTCTGGATTCAATTTGATTTATTTGAATGGTTCTTTTCTTCACCACAGGAAGTTATGATGTTGGATTTGCATCAGGTTGGGAATGTCTACAGCATGCTCAATACATTTCACTATACAGATAGACTAGAATATTCATCTTGACCTAAAGTTATCACAAAATCCTTCTTAAAAACAAGACCAGAACCTTGCTCTTTATACTACAGTACTACAGTATGGCCTTCTGTATGATATGTTAGGTATTGTCCCTCTTGCAGTGAATTCAATAATCAATATTTTTTATATTCACCTTTCAATAATTAATATTCTCATGCAGAATGACAAAAATATTTTTCAGAAAGAGATCAGGCAAAATGTATTCCCAGCTTGGACTAATCCAGACATCTGCCTTTAGTGAGATAAGACCATAACGATGGTTGTATCAGTTCAGTCCAAAGATTAGTTTCGGCCAGTGTTCTTTTTCCAATAATAGATAATAGTCTTGCTTGGGACAGATTATATAGACGGGGTTTGCGGAACATCTGCCTTAGACCTATTGCAACTTGAGGTGCTTTGAAAGCTCAGTCACCCACAGTGTTCAAAAGAACAGCCTAGCCTGTTGGCCCTGAACTTGGGCCAGTCAAGGAAGGAGAAAGCATTAGGCCACAAAGGGAAACTTCCACAGCTCTTTTGTCAGTGGCGTGGTTCCTCCCTGGTTTTGCAACCAATTCGTTGTCTGTCTATATTGCTCCATGTATCCTAGTAGTCTTTCATGAGGACGTTGGCCTGTGGCATTAATTGTTAGCAAGACTCACGTCTACTGTTCATTCTAGGCACCTTCTGAGCGTAATCTTGATGCTGCGAAGTTACCTGAAAGGAGGAATTGGACTTGTTGTCTTAAAGGAGGAAAGGTGAGACACAGAGGGCCCACTGCTTTCTCAAGATACATGCTGACTATGCTGATATCTGCACACTTGGTTCTTCATGTCCTGCTCAGAAACAGTTCAAATAGATAGATTAAATTCATGATTTCTTTACAGAAGACGACTCACTGCCTTCAAGAATATCAGCTGCTTCTGTGTTCCTCTCATCCATCCCTACCAAAGTGCTATGGAAATAAGAATTTCAGGCCAAGGAACAGCTATATATTTTTGAAGTTTTGTATAAAACAGAATAAGAGAAACAGAAAGAAAATGGGAATTTTAAAGAGAAACAGAAGTAAAATAAGAATTTTAATTTTTACTCAAAAATAGAGTGACAGGAACAGCCAAGCGATATCCACTTTACGGGGAGCAAGTTATTAAAAAGCAATTTCCAGATCAAAGGAAGTGCTGATCTGGTTCTTCACAGCAAAAGAAGGGATCAGGAGTAGTTTTCTTTGCTAAGCACTGCAAACAAAAGCAAAAGATTTATAAGGAACAAAGGATATAGGATAACAAGAAGTGTTAGCCTACCAGCTGTCCTTCCACATTTTTTTTTCTGCAATTTAACAGATCATCTGGAGCTTAACAGTAAACCAATAATTGTGACATATAGGTGCAAGCTTCTTTGAGCCGGTGTGCAGTGAGCAGAAAACTGTGGGTTGTTAATGCAAGGACGTGTACATTTTAATGTCTATGTGAATGACCAGGCAACTAATTTGCAGCTTTTCGTGCTTTCCTTAGCACATAAATACAGTCTCACTGGAGACACCAGAGCAAAGCTAAATCCCTGCCAGCAGGTGCTGTCTTCTTGGGAGAAAAAGTCCATACATTGCTAAAAAATGCTTGCACTCTAAATGTAATGTTTAAGTGGAGAGAAATGTCTCCTTGTTACATATCTTTGGTTATAAGTCTTTTGTGTTTGGAGGTTGACTAGGAACTGAAATTGCTGTTTGGCTAATCGCAGCTGTCTTTGGATAGTAATCTGAGCTTCATGCTATTAACCCCCTGCATCTCTTTGTATGTAGGACATTAAAAACTCCTTGCCAGAAGCAGTTAACTATTACATGAATGAGCCAGAAAAATGAATGCTTACAAATAAATGCTGGGAATATACTGGACGGAAAGACAGGTTAAGATTTCCTTTTCATTCTGTGACTTCTTTTGAGTAGTTTATACTTTTCCCAAATGATCATATTTCAGCTTGAAATTTTACATATCTGAAGTCAGGAAAAATAAACCAAGAAAAAAAAAACACTGAAAAAATAACAACTCTGGAAACTGTCAGGAAAACACTTCAGCCACTGGCCTACTAGGAAATGAGCTGAGAAAGCATTTCTTTCATTATTGCTTTTGGGCTTTTATTTATTTAGGTTTAAACAATGTTATTTCTTAGGCAACTTTTGTTCAAAACTTGAAATTTGACAAGTGTATAAACACCAGTGCAGCAAAACATATGTAGATGTGTTGAAATCCTGTTTCATATATATGCTTAAAATACATGTATCTATACAATGCTCTGAATAGAGATGAACTACTGCATTGAGGGCATAGGGTAACATGCACTCTATTTTCCTTATAGGTGCTTAATTTAAGCAATATGACTTTGATGCCTTAGAAGTTAATTTTCCTTCAGCTGTTTTGGTTTTGTGCTGCCGGACCACGTGTATGTCAGTTTGATAAGTACCAGTTGGTAGAAATAGTTGCAATGGTTACATTAGACACCTAAATTGGGTCCCACCTGGAGTACTGCATTCAGTTTTGGAGCCCACAGTACAAAAAAAGACATGGATCTGCTCGAGTGGGTCCAGAGGAGGGCCACAAAGATGATTAGAGGGCTGGAGCATCTCTGCTATGAAGACAGGCTGATGGAGCTGGGGCTATTCAGCTTAGAAGACTTCGGACTAACTTAACAGCAGCCTTCCAGTACATGAAGGGGGCCTACAGGAAAGCTGGAGGAGGGCTTTTTACAAGGGCCTGTAGTGATAGGACAAGGAGCAATGGCCTGAAACTGAAAGAAGGTAGATTTAGATCAGATATTAGGAAGATGTTTTTCACCATGAGAGTGGTGAATCATAGAATCATAGAATCATAAAATCATAGAATGTTAGGGGTTGGAAGGGACATCTAGTCCAACCCCCTGCCACAGTAGGATCACCTAGGGCAGCTACACATGAAGGTGTCCAGGTGGGTTTTGAAAATCTCCAGAGGAGGAGACTCCACAGCGTCTCTGGGCAGCCTGTTCCAGCGCTCCGTTACCCTCACAGTAAAGAAATTTCTCCTCACGTTGAGGTGGAACTTCCTATGCTCTAACTTAAACCCATTATTTCTCCTTCCATTACTGGACACCACTGAAAAGAGATTTTCTCCTTCCCTTTTACATCCACTCCTCAGATATTTGCATACGTTAATAAGGTCCCCTCTCAACCGTCTCCTTTCAAGGCTAAACAGCCCCAGTTCTCTCAGTCTCTCTCCATAGGAGAGATGTTCAAGTCCCTTAATCACTGAAACAGGTTGCCCAAGGAAGCTGTAGATGCCCTCTCCCTTGAAATGTTCAAGGTCAGGTTGGATGGGGCTTTGAGCAACCTAGTCTAGTGGGAGAGATGTGTCCCTGCCCACAGGAGGGAATTTGGAACCAGATGATCTTCAAAGTCCCTTCCAATCTTAACAATTCTATGATTCTATGGTTCTATGGTTCTAATACTTCGACTTTAGGCTGCTGCATTGCTTTTCCGATCTAGGTGAGTTTCAGCAGTATATAAACTTATTTTGTTCATGTATTTTCTTGCTGTAAAATAAGAGTTGATTTAATTTTACTCTGTGCATTTCTAACATGAATACAGACAGTGTAAAACATGAAATTCAAAGCATGCTGGAAGGCAGAGAGTAAAAATTTTAGATGGCCTCATCTGATTAAATGTAAATGTACATACAATAGAGGCTTCTGTCTGAGCAAATCATTCTCGACTTCTTTTATAGACATTGGAGAGAAATGAGCAATCTGAGGATATTACTAATGAGATTTGTTTTAGATAATTACTTTATGAGGGGATGGAGGCTTTCACTATGGCATTATATCTGCACAAGTTAAGGAAAGCAAAGAAAACCCAGGGAACTACAGACCAGTCAGCCTCACCTCTGTGTCAATTAAAATCACGGAGCAGATCCTCCTGGTAGCTGTACTAAGGTACATGAAAAATAATGAGGTGATTGGTGACAGCCAACATGGCTTCACTAAGGGTAGATCATGCCTGACTAATTTGCTGGCCTTCTATGACAACGCTACAGCTCATGTTGATATGGGAAGAGCAACTGACGTAATCTACCTGGATTTGTGCAAGGGATTTGACACTGTCCCACATGACATCATTGTCTCTAAGATGGAGAGACATGGACTTGATGGGTGGACCACTCAGTGGATAAAGAACTGGCTGGATGGTCACACTCAAAGAGTTGTGGTCAATGGTGCAATATCTACATGGAGACCAGTGACAAGCGGAGTTCCTCAGGGGTCTGTTCTGGGTCCAGTGCTGTTCAGCATCTTTGTTGGTGACATGGATGATGGCATCAAGTCCACCCTCAGCAAGCTTTTCAATGACACCAAATGCTGTGGTACGGTGGACTCGCTTGAGGGAGGGGATGTCATCCAAACAAGACAAAATGCAAGGTCCTGCAGCTGGATTGAGCTAATCTCAGGCACAAATACAAACTGGGCAAAGAGTGGGTTGAGAGTAGCCCTGAAGAGAAGTATTTAGCGATGTTGATAGACAAGAAGCTCAACACGAGCCAGCAGTGCGCTCATGCAGCCCAGAAGGCCAACCGCATCCTGGGATGCCTCAACAGGAGTGTGGCCAGCAGATCAAGAGAAGGGATTCTCCTCCTTTATTCTGCTCTTGTGAGACCCCACTTCAAATACTGTGTCCAGTTCTGGTGTCCCCACCATAAGAGGGGCGTCGATCTATTGAAATGAGTCCAGAGGACGCCCACAAAGATAATCCAGAAGCTAAAGCACCTCTGCTATGAAGACAGACTGGGGGAGCTGGGACTGTTCAGTCTTGAAAAGAGAAGGCTTCAGGGCGACCTAATAGCTGCCTCCCAATACCTGAAGGGAACCTACAGGAAGGCTGCAGAGGGACTTTTTCAAGAGTGTCAGGTGATAGGACAAGGGGAAATGGATTTAAATTGAAGGAGAATAATTTTAGGTTGGATCTTAGAAAGAACTTCTTCAGTATGAGGGTGGTAAGACTCTGGAATAGATTGCCCAGAGAGGTTGTGGATGTCCCCTCCCTGGAGATGTTCAAGGCCAGATTGGATGAGGCCCTGAGCAACTAGTTAAGGATATCCCTGCCCATGGCAGGGAGATTGGATTAGATGATCTCTAAGGTCTCTTCCAACCCAAGCTACTCTATGATTCTATGATTCTGAGTTGCGTACTCATTAAAAGACTTCTGAAACATTTTGTACATAGGTGTACAAGCTTGAAAATCTTGAGCTTGAAAAGCTTAAGCTGAATTTTCTCTAAAATACACTTTTTATATCCAGAGGCGTTGCCCCCAAGATCAAACTAAAGCAGGAAAAACTCTGTCATTACCTGTGAGAGTCCCCTTTGCTGACTCTAGGATGCTCTTCGGTGAATTTGGGCTCGAGCTGATGGCCAACAGGTCTAGTATCTAACAACAGAAAGCCGAGCAGGTCATCCAGTCTGTCTTCCCACACATAGCTCTCACAGAGTTTAATCTCACTGATTCTGTACTGATTCCAGTTACACTAGTTACATTAAATAAAGTCAGTCTTTAAAACCCTGAATCTCAGGCAGATTAAGAGCAACAGTGATGCCAACAAGATACCAGAGATGTCAGGATGCTGATTAGGTGAGACATGCCCATCATCCCAGCAGGTGGTAGGACTCGCACAGGTCTTCAGTGGCTGGCACAGATCTCCAGTGTCCCTGCCAGTTCCCAAACACGAGAAAAAGTTTGTGAGTTTCTGAGCAAGAAATGCCCTCAGGCTTTTAAAGTATTTTTGTCTCTGTCTTAAAGCGATGGTGCAGCTTGTCTGACTAAGTTGGCCAATCTTTGATTCTTCAGAGAAAGAAAACAAGCTACCCAGAACATGCTTAATGAGGTTGCATTGGAACTGAACTGGGAGAAGTGGAAACTTTTTTCTGCCACTCCTGTTGACAGGTTTTGGATCTAAAGCTCGAGATTTGCTTAGAATCATAGTTTTGATAGAAAACCAAAGCTGTAAGGAGCATTTTGAGGGTAGTAGACCATCTGTTCTCCTTCCGGTCTAAGAAATAAGACTATGAACAGTAAGATTCAAGTGGAATATGGGAGCCTTATTCAGCAGATTCAGTTAATATTAATATTTCAGAAGACTCTCTCTTCCTATTTTTTGGGCCTATAAGAAGAGACCTGGGACTCAAACCATAACCGCTCCATGACCTAGCACGCATTCAGTTTATAAGGTAGAGATGTCTTCTTAATTCACTAAACTTATGGAAGGATAAAATATGTTAATACGTGTGAAATACTTAGGTATTACATTTCTGTAAGCCTCTCAAGTATGAAGTAGAGAGAATCCAAAATGGAGAAGCAAAATAGATGGCATGATATAAGCTCTTGCTGTTCCTACAATTCAGATTCTCAGCAGGTCATCTTTACCCAGTGAATTTCCACTCCTCTGTCTCTGCAGGTGTTCAGAACCATGCCATTTTCCTCTTGCTCTCACTTGCTTTCTATTTCCTACACAGAGAGTAATAAAATTTAAGCTAAAAGAAAGTCTACATGAAAAATGTACAATGGAATTGAGAGTAAAAGGAAGATAAAATAGAAGTCAAGGCTATCCACTCTTAATTCTGTCTTGCAAGTTAGATGATAGACAGTAAATGAATGAAGGCAAGTGGAGAGCGTCAAACAGTCAAAATAATCAGCTTTTAACAGTTGAGACATATTACCTGTGATGCAACCTGTATTTAAAATGCATTCATAAACCCTCGAAAATAGTATGCATTTAACAATTGCCTCTGAAAATGCACAACAAGGAAAGAGATCATATAAATGCATATGGATTATTTTGGGCAGGTGAGTAGCAACATTTTTTGCATTTTTTGACTTTGAGTTTCTCTGTGCCCCTTTCAATCTATACATGAAGTTATTTGCACACAACAGCCTGAGCTGTTTTAAAATATAAAATTGTCAGTTATCTGGTTAGCTCATAGCCTGAAAACATTTTAATAATATTTGAAATCTTTCTTTTTCTCTCTTGATTATTCCCTCTTTTTATGTTTTTGTTGTTTTTTTCATTATTTTTTCCTAGTTTATTCTTTTTCTTCCTTTCTTCCTTTCCTCCTTTCTTTCTTACTTTCTTGTATTTAGACAGCAGATACTCAGGAAGTGAAGGTACTAAATGTGAAAGCGTAACAGAACTCATTTTTGGAATCTGATAAATGAAAAATGGGCACAATATCAAATTTAATCATATTTGTATTCACATATTGTTGAGAGCTGACACTGATTTATGATCTATCAACAGTCACCAGATTCTGTGACTACTTTATACACATACGAATGGATGGATGGATGGATGGATGGATAAACAGACAGTGAAATAATGTTGTAAATTACATGGCACCAGACCTGTTCATGAAACATAGCTTGTCCAATTAATTCAAAAAACTGGAGATTTTTGTCCGGGCAGACCTTTGGGAAATCTGCAGTACGAGAAGCTTTCAGAAAACTAAATTCTCCCGTTACTGTTCTGTGTTCAAATGTTATTACTCCAAAACTAGAGCTAAAAATCCCACTTTGCACGTAGATTGTGCACAACAGACTGAATGAACAGTGCTTCATGTTAATATTTTGTACCAAATCATCACACACAAAACATTATATTAAAAAGAATTAACTCTTTTCACCCTGTACTCAGCACTAGTGAGGCCCAGCCTCGAATCCTGTGTTCAGTTTTGGGCCCCTCACTACAAAAAAGACATTGAGGTTCTGGAGTATGTCCAAAGAAGGACAATGAAGTTTGTCAAGGGTCTTCAGAACTAGTCTTACGAGAAGTGACTGATGTCTTGAACCGCTTTACCCTGATAGGTGTTAGGGTCAAGGTGATTCGTTTTGATCGCA
>NW_009703041.1:203646-204887 GCF_000703405.1 Apaloderma vittatum | reverse complement strand
TCCAGGCGCGGTCCGGGAGCTCCCCCTGCTGCCCCATCGCCGCCCGGCAGCCGGGGCTGGGGCTCCGAGCTGCCCCTCCGCTGCCCTGGGTGGGGGGGAAAACACAAAGTATCTCCGGGATGCAAGAGCATCACAAGGAAAGAGCGTCTTCGGCGTGGGTGGGGTCTCCGCCAGCCCCACACCTTCCTTCTGCCCCCGAAACACTAACCCCTGTCACGCTCAGGTGACCCTTGAGAGTGCTGACAGCCCCGAAACCAGCTGAAACATCTAGTTTTGAATTTGCTCACCTTTAAACACAGTCACAGAGGTAAACACGGCAGTCGACCAACCTGTAAGCAGCAATGCAGCATAGCCATGTAGCGAATCGTCAAATACGGAGTTTACTTATCCTTGTGAGGTAGTTAATGAACCTGGCAGTGGGTTTTCCTGTATGGAAAAGTAAGAAAACAGAGAAGTTAGGCGAAAAGAAATGAGGAGAGTGTGTGAGTAATGTGGAGTTGGAAGAACTGTGAGGATGAGCTGTCAAGAGCAGTTTGTTCCCCTTATACCCCCAGATATGATGGCGGGGAAAAAAGAGAGATCAAATAAATATTAGCAGGAATCTTGATGGGAAGAAGTTAGTAAGAAGACGTGGTGGTTCCTGTCCCCAGCTGGTATTGTCATCTAACGCCAAGAGCTGCTGTGCCCACAGGGGACCTTCCCTCTGGGACGCAGCTCTCCTCAGCCTGGATGCAGTTTTGCACTTTTGAGCATTTGCTGCAAACCTGGACAAGGACTTTTGTGCCTGAAAAGCGCTCTGCTTTCTCCAGGCGCTCCTGCACAGCAGGAGAAGAGAGTAAGTTTGTTTACAAATCCTTTTGGTGGAAACATGCCCTATCTTCTTGCAGGGAGGTGGGCAGCAAGCCTGTGTGACGGCCAAGAGGAGAGCACGGCTTCTGCCCGATCACACAACCAAGGTCCGCACCCGTTCTTGGACATTTCACTCCACCTACAGGTCTACAGCGAGCAGTTCAACCCGGGCTTCTCGAAAGGTGGCTTCTTTATTTACATTACTAAAATGCCCCCAGTTTAGATGAGGTGTTTAGAATCGGCAGGAAACAGCAGTAACACCCTGCTCACAAAGAAAAGCTTATATGGGGCGGAGCGGGGATGATTACCAGCTTCAGTTAACATCAGCGTTTGCTAAAAACACTCGCTCACCGCAGCTCAGTCGCTAGGTTTTTGTCACGGTGGGCATTGTG
>NW_009703041.1:70544-203615 GCF_000703405.1 Apaloderma vittatum | reverse complement strand
GACTCCCCCCCCCCCCCCCCAGAAGCACTTTGGTCCATGCACTAATTAATAGGTCAGAACGAATCATCAAGCAAGTACTTTATGCGTGGAACAGACACAATCTCATTCTAACCTTGTTGAAGCTTTTCTGCGCTCACAGTTTCCACTTTGAGCTCTACTCTCAAACGTCAGAATTTAAAATGCTACTACAAAAGTATGTAAACAGAATTATGCAAAAGTCAGGATCAACCTTTTAAAAGCTGTACATCTGAGGTAAGCAAATAGTAAAAAATTCTGGAAAAGGGAATATCTAGAAAACAGGAGAGTATCTACACATGGGGTTTTAAAGCACCAGGTTCATGCTATTCTCACAAATAAAGCCTGTCACTATTAGATACCAGAATTATGATTCGTGCCGCTTGCATTATGTTAACATAAATGATATACTGCAAAATTTTGCCACTCATCTATGATAATAAATAAAACAATATCCATGTGTCAGTTTATAGGCTTTGTTATTTAATATTTGGAATTGTATATCAGTGATCTAATACCATGACAGTAAGTATTGCTAAGTGGTTTTAGAGAAAGAGTTTGCTTTTGTATTCATAAATGTAAAGCTATTCTAGATGTATTTCTAGATACAAGACACTCAAAAAATAAAAAACCCAACCCTTAAACTCCTCAGGTGTATCAGTATCTGTATTCAGTATTCAGAATTCAGATGGAATTCCATTCCATCAGATACAGAAAGTGGTGGGGTTTTCTCACTCATAAAAAAAAACTATAGAAAATTTTACATCCAATTTTCAAAGTTACCAAAACATTTTCAGGAAAAATTGTTTTTACGACGTTCTTATTGCAGTTGTAT
The DNA here is from genome assembly GCF_000703405.1 of Apaloderma vittatum. Taxonomy (NCBI): domain Eukaryota; kingdom Metazoa; phylum Chordata; class Aves; order Trogoniformes; family Trogonidae; genus Apaloderma; species Apaloderma vittatum. Next base: position 202,765 of record NW_009703041.1, on the reverse strand, counting down.
TATATTTTTCAGGTGGCCTCCTGCTTTATTTTATTTTTTGCAAAAGTCATATTAAGGGCTGAGGAAAAAAAATTGAAATTGAAGCAGCTACAGTAGATATAAAATGACACAAACCTGCCTCTGCTGTCACTGGTACCGTCAGGAAGATGTTTCAGGTGAGTTAATGGAACAGTGTGATAACTCCCTCGGGATCCTTTCTCTCCTCCGTTACTGCCCCTAATTTTGCTTCCTGAAAGATGAACAGTTTGTTTATATGAAGACTCAGATGCAGCTGTCACAAACACTGCATTACTTCTACATATTAGTGGTAAGAAGACAGATCAGGACAGAGGAAATAAAGGCCAAAAGCAAAGCTCATTTGTCAGCCACAGGATCAGGGCCAGTGTCTCCCGAGTCCAGTTCGGGTGAGAACCATGCTGGGGGCACTGAGGGCTCCTAGTCTGGCCTGGAGAAAAGAGTTATGAGGAACTTGCTAGGTTAGGAAGCAGGAGAGAAATCATTCATTGCCCCCAGCAGAGTTTGCCCCCATTATTCAGAGTGAAATTGAGACAATGCTATGATTTCGTTGGCATAGGAAAGTTAATAGAGAACTAAAGCTTGTGGAAACTGTGGCCATCTCCAGGGGAAGCACTGCTCGAGTTCTTTTAAAATCTAAAATTCTGGGCACTTGAAGAAGGGTTTCTAGTATGAGGTTAATGAAGAAAGAGAAGAAAAGAAAAAAGGTCTCAAAACTCAGGGAAGCCCCCTGAAGCCCACTGGAAACTTTACATGTAGATCTGTTCCCTTTTTGCAGTTCTTTCACCCCAGGAGTAAACCATGACAGAGACATCCTAAGCCAACTTCTACTTCACATTGCATTAGCCTGAGTCCAGAGTAGCTCTGTCGATGTCAGCAGAATTACCCCTTTTGGATTAACAAAAATAAATCCAGATGCAGTTAAGGCTGTGCTCGGAAGTGTTCCACTTCTCCTAACTCGTAAGAACAGAAATAAAGTGAAGAAAAGGTCATTCTGCACTTTTTGTCTTGCCTACTACAGCTCTGTTGATAACGCAGCCCGACACTTCATCAGGCTTTCACCTCCGGAGACAGAAGCAGCAATCTAATCCCAGCACCGTCCAAGCCCACACTCCACCACGACGTCTACAGAGTGACCTCACAGCGTCCAGTGTCAACAGATCAGCACATCTGGCTGTCACCTTCCATGTGCTTCCAACGCCGCTGTGCCTGAAGTGGCCAGTGATGCTGCTGAAACGTCGTGCTGGAAGACGCAGAAAGTAGAGAGGCAAGCTGAGGGCTGATGAATGAAGTGAAAAACATTACAGGCATATTTTCTTCCTGTGTAAACTAATAAGAACTGGATGCGTACCTGTTGTTGCACACAGTCCTCAGAGCTCTCAGGCTGATAATCAGATATTCCAACAGGCAGAGAATTTTATTCTGCAGCCAGAATAGGAACGGTTACAAATTCAGTAGATCTGGCAGTAGGTTTCTGTGTTTTCTATTTGATGAGCCGAAGGCGAGACCGCAAAAGCCCCACGTGATGCACCACGCTCCCAAGCAACACGGGACTTGGCCCTGGGCATTCTCCTTATTCCTTGCAGACAGCTGGAACCCCGCCACACTTACATCACGATACTTTGGGGTTGGATTCAATGATCTTGAAGGTCTTCTCCATCCTAAATGGGTTTATGACGTTCTACAGACTCCAACTTCATTTCTAGCGAGTGATGACAAGAGTCCTTTCAGCAAGGACTTGATCTGCCTGATGTCTTTCCTGGTGTGAGCTATGCTCCTGGCTCCTGTGCACACAACTTTCTGCTGTATTAAAATGCATTTTGGTCTGAGTGCAGCTTCCCAGTAGGTCAAGATAACCAATAACGTGGCTTGTCTGGGGACATCACCACTCATTTCTACATCTTCATGTAGTGTCTGCTGTTTGTCAGTCAGAAAGTATTTCAAAGTGCTCTGAATAACTGACTTACCAGGATTTATACGGAATTAAGATAAAGACTGTTAAGAACCCTTGTACCACTAATCACAAAACCAATATCAATCACAGTTTTTATTACATTTGTTTCTTAGAAAAATCATATTTTCCAACGGGCTACAAATCGACTTGGCCTTCATTGCTTTAATTCTGTGCTTGCACATCACAGGAGCCTTCTGTGGCTGTAGGACAGAGAACGGACTAACCACTCTGTCCTCCCTGGCCTGGGTAATGTATAGTATTAATATCTGACTGTCTTTTAGTGTTTCATTTATATAGTCAAAGATTTGTTTAAAATGAGCATTCTAGGCCCTGGAAGCCAAGAATTATTCTAATATTGTGTTGTGGGATTTTAGGTTTTTGTTGTTATTTTATTTTTTAAAAGCACAGAATCCAGAATAGCAGCTTTACTGACATTATTATACCCTGGCACCCAATGCCAGGAGAGACAAATTATACAGTGTGTCCATCGAAGCTGCCAAGAACGGAGGAGATTTTTCAGACTACTAAAAGCAGCTAGGAAATATTTTTGTTTTCCTAGAATTAAACCTCAGTCAAAATGTAAAGCACATGCTTATATCAACACAATGGTCGTTTTTTTCAAGCCACTGTGCCTTATAGTCTTAGTATTAAGTAGAAAGTTGATAAGCCTCATTTTATTATCTCAGAATACAATATAGTTATCTGAACTAGCACTTGATAGTGGGGCTAGGATTTAGGTTGCATTTATACATGTCCATGCCTATACTTCTTTTATTTGGGGGAATTAAGTTCATTTTTATTTGTCAGTTTTGGGGAGGGAATAATTTCAGGCAGTACAGGACAAATTTCCAGTTACAAAGCTTATTAGAATTTTGTGTGTATTGCAAACCTGCACCATTCTACAGGAACAAGTTACAGTTCTTGACTTGTTCAGTAAATACTGGGGTTCATTACAGTTCTCTCTTTTTTGTGTGTTTGAGGAAAACAAGTGTTGTCCTCATAGTGGTCTAGTACACGGGGTTTTTTCAGGAGCTTTTACCTCAGGGCCAGTACATTTGCACTTCAAAACTCCCACAGACCAAGTTAGAAGTTGGTAAAGGACATGGGAAATAGTGAAATAAGGGGGATGTATCCATATGGTAAGCACAAATGGGAAGTGCAAGTTACACAGAAGTTTTAATAGCATTCTGTTCCGAGGGTGCCACCTAGCCCTAAGAATCAGAAATGCCTTCAGCAATTTTAGATACTGGAAGTGTAATTTCCTGGGAGCCCACAAGATGGCAGATTTTAGCTAAGAAGTAACATAATCTACACCCAGTTACTACAGCCTGGACGTGTTACTGATGTGAGAATTACCTGGTTTAGCAATAACAAATCAACTGTAACAGCATAATGATAATGCTGCAAAAATTACCTCCTGAGGATTACTGTGTGTTGCACAGATGCCCACAAAACAGACAGGGCAGCTACTCCAAATGAAGATTTATTTCAACAGGAAAACTACCTTGGACTTCAACAAACCACGTATATCACCAGCTCGGATGGCACTTAGGGATGTAATACCCTTGATACAACTTAATACTAGAATTTGCAAATACCCCTTTTTAGAAAAATGGCCTAAACCACACACACACTCGCTCCCAAAAGGGGAAAACCCCCCACTGAAGGCACCCAGAAGAGGGGAATCACTCACCCGCAGGGGCCAGGTCTCACCCAAGGGAAGATCCAGCAGGATCGCTCAGTGCTGGGGCCACAGGAGGGCTCCCCAGCCCGGCAGGATTCCATGGGCTCCGGCCAGCTTCCAGAGGAAAGTGCCCAGCTCTGAGGAAAACCGGCTCAAACCAGATTTTCGCCCGCATGGTCTGTTCAAACCCTCTCAGAGTCTCAGGTGTGATCGTTTCTAAGCAGCTGGAGCCAGGGCCCAAAGGGCAAGGTGAGCACCTGAAGCCAAGTCACCAGGTGTTCGTGATGGTCCTGCTCAGGGCTTTGGGGCGGGGTTTGTCAGGGCGGCTGCGACTGCCACAGCTTTTGGGCAAAACCAAAACAGAACAAACAAAAAACCCACAGCAACCAACAAATACACACTCAAAAACTCACAGAAAGATCCCATCACATGCACAGTTTACATCATGTCATGTCTCAGACCCTCTCTGAACTCTCACAGCGAGGGGGGTTCGGGTGCGGCTGGATCCAGGCTCAGCCCCTGCCTGTCGGGAAGGAAGAAGTCGGGCTGCATTCCGTTGGTTTCTACCTGGGACCCCTGAGAGGGACCCTCGAACACACAAACATCCCAGCAGTCACACCCTTACAACCCAAAACCAGATAAAAAACTTGTTTCAATTCATCCTACTTTTAAAGAATCACCCCAAATTTAATGTGGTATCGTTTACTTGACGTTACTTTTCTTTTCAGGTTTGTCCACTCTGGGCACTTGACGAAAGCCACCTCCATGTTGTGATGCTTCCTGCTGGTTTATGCTGGGATAAACTGGGCAGTGACTTTACTGGGATACCTCAGAGTCAGGCTGATGAAATGTTAGCAATTACACTTGCAATTTCACCTTGCATTTCTTTGTTTTCCAAGGTGATTCCACTAGATTCAGACCACTGCAAAAAAAGCAAAAGCAAAATATTCCTTTGTCATAATTTTAATCAAATTTAATATTTGTTCTTCTGATTCTCTTCAATGTGTGATGTCAAACTGAGCTTTGGTGGTTCAGTGATAGAATTCTGGCCTCTCCACTCAGCCTGTACCAGCGCAAGTCACTCCTGTGACCAGAAACAATATATGTAGTCATATCCCCCAGTTCACCCAGTAACAGATAAGAAAGATACAGGACGGAGTCTTTTTCAAGGCGAGTCAGAATCAGAGGTGAAAGATGACACCCCTGTGACTGGGCAAAAACACCTAAAACAGTCAGATCACCCTCTGACAGATGATGAAAGTCCAGAAGGTTCTTCTAAAGCAAAGTCATTGGATGAGGAGGAGTCAGAACCAGAGGTGGCCCTGCGAGCTACCCTTTCCTATATTTTCTGCTAGTCTAAAAAACAATCTGGCAAGAACTTTTATTTATACTTTGAACACTCTCCAGCCTGCTCTAATTTCATCACGTGAAACTTTCTGCTGTAAGTTCACCTAGCTGTCTCACTATCTTTCCTACTCCTTTTATTTTGACTGCGTAATCAGAGAAAGCATACACAAGGTAAACCACACTAGATTCAGCTTTTGCAAGGTCTTTGAAGCAATTACGGAGCCATAGAAGGGTAACATTCAGGAATACGTTAGACAGGACCAAGGGGAATGCTCTACTAATAGCCAGTATTGAAGGGACTGAAAAATAAGCAGAACTCTGGTAGGTTTTCTTTTACTTCATAATGCAAAGCTCATCACTAGTATTCCCAGTGTAACACTATGATTCACATTGCAGTGCAGATGGTTCACATATTTTAGATTGTAATTTAATTATGCTGTTCATGATCATACTGTATTTGAACTCCACTGAATTTCTAACATGTTTATGCAAATACTTTATCGCGGAAATACGGCTTTAATAGACTAATGTCTTCCTTTCTTTTTATCCAACTTCTGTATCATAAGCAAAAAATGCCATTTATGCACAGAACCTAAGCTTCAAATATTTACATTCACAATCAGGGGCTCTGATGGATTTCTTTAAATCTGAATCCTGGTTTACAGAAACTCTTTCACGGCTTGATATCCTAAAGTCAAGAGACACTGCAATCAGGAGCAAGGCAATGAAAAAGCAGCAGACCTTTTTATCAGTGAAATCCTTTTTTTTATCTTTTCATCTTTTGGGTGCAACCTTAAATGTTACTACACAGCCTAAGAATCATTACAGTAAGTTAAGCAAATACTGAATGGATTTGCAGAACATAGCCTTCAGACCCCCACCAGCCATCCTTACCTCTTGACAGAAGTCTATAAAAAACCTTAGAAGTTGCATAAATTAATCATCTCGCTCTTCTAATACTGCTATTCCTTATCTCTCTTTCTTTTTTCCTCAAAAGCAGTCATGGGAGGCATGTCTCAATGTATAAAACAGCCTTTAGTCTCACTAAATATCAGCCGCACAACTGCTTTCCTCATCAGTGGTTTAGTACAAGTTTTTTCAGGAGTTTTTACCTCAGGCCCAGTAATGTTTTTAGTCAAATAGAGCAACATTTGATAATTCTTTTTTGTTGTTGTTGTTAAAGCCTATAGTCCATGTCTTGATGCCAGTCCAAGCCAGCTTGTTTTATTGGCCTGTAAATCCCCTCAGAGGTCATCTTTCTATATTCTGTCAGGACTTTATTGGAGATGCTAAACCAGCCAAATGGCTTAAAAATTGTGAACATCCTCAAAGCAGCCCAAGAGATCAGGCTTTGGACTGGTTTATGGCAGGCATATTTTGGAATCTGCTTCCTCCCAGAAGTGTTATTTCAGGCTCTAGACTAGCACAGTAATCACAAACTATAGATATTTTAATAAAATTGTGAATTTCCCACTACAAACTTGATGGTAAAGCTGGCTCTTATTAATTATATTCTGTTAACTATACAGTTGCAAAGGATAATTATTTCTGATTGTAACAGCTTTTCATTCAATTTCCTGGTTTCCTAGACTACTTTCCTAGCTTTTTATCTGAAAATGGATTTATTTCTCTTCTTCCTCTGCCTCATCTGAGATACTTGTTTCTTCAGGGTGTGCAGGATCTGTCAGAGGGATGAGTAAATCTAGTACTCTCGTTATTTTACCAACCTTTTTCTCCATTTGTTTCTCTTACAAATGACATGAAAATTTGTAACACCCCTTTGTATTTCAGTTTGGCGCAGATAGAACGGAAAATATCTTCGCTTTGTTGCTTTCTATTCTGAAATTTTAGGAATGAAATATTGTTATAAGATTTTTCCTCAGGGTGCAGTTTAGCAGTCACTGAGGCAGAAAAATGTCCCATTAAATCAACAGGTACTGAAGGCAATCTTTTCATGATTATTCTGCATAAAAGAAAGGATCTGAGTACAGGAAAAGAAAGGATCTGAGTACAGGTGGCCACGTTTAGGCTCATGGGTGAGGTAAGCCAGCCTGCAGCCAAGAGTGGGCAAGGCATGTCATCAGCTGAAAGACATTTTAAAATCTGTAAATGTGAAGACACACAACTGCTACTGTTCCTGGAAAAGAGGAGTGGCTCCCTCATCAGGTCTGCCCAGGACCAAAACCAGCACAACATTAAAATATTTATCTAGCCATGTTTTATAGCCTAGAAGTAGACTGGTTTGAACTCAGTTTTATTTTTCAACACCTGCCTACAACAGTATGTTTTCTTTTTCCTTTAACAGCTAGAATACTCAGCAGTGCTCTTAAACGTGTATCATGGCTGTGGCATTTTTGTTTTTGAAATAAGGTGGTTTTTTAAATAGCTCATGGCCTGGCTGTTGGTGAAACCCCACTGAAGTCAGCAGCTCCTATATTTTTAAAGGTTTTTACAAACATGCTCTACACACTTTTTCTAAAAAAAAATCCTGAATTCAAATGTTAAATTCAGCATTATCCCACTCAAAAGTCAGATTACCATCCAATGAACAGAAGATTCCTATCAGATTCCCATCGCCTTTGAAGAGCAAAAGAGAAAAAAAAAAAAACCACAGCAAAAACCACCGCACAAAACCCCCCTAAACAAATAGAACTCTGGCAGTTCCCAGACTAAACTGGCACTTATTCAGGACACCTTAACCGGCCAGGAGAGAAAAGGATTTTTCAAACCATTGCTAATACTGCTTTTTGTTCACTTCTTCCTTAAACGTTTTATGTTCAGATTTCCTTCTTATAAGATTTAAAAGCCTAAAGAGCAACAGAATATTTGCATCACCCTCTTGTCTATTTGCACCCACAGCTCAAGTTAGAAGTTTGTAAAAGACCTGGAAAAGAGTTGAATAAAGGGGACAAATACATATCATGATGGCTTAGAAAGGCACAAGTGGAAAGTGCAAGTTGCAGAAAAGCTTTCATAGCACTCTGTTCATAGTGTGCCACTTCTAAAAAAAAATAGCAATGCTTTCAGCAATTTTTGACTGACGAACGTAAGCAAATGATACTTAAACTGTAATTTCCTAAAACGCCACAAGAGGGCAGAGTTTAGCTAAGAAATAGCCTAAGCCACGCCGAGTTTAACATTGCCTGGACAGTGGACATAGAGCATTGTTAATCTGGTAATATTCCAGAAGCTCAAGGTCAACCTTGTTTTTTTCTCCTTTTTTTTTTCATAATGTGTATAAACAAACAGCTTCTTTTTGCTTGCTTAGCCTTCGTTATCTACTTGAAAGTGAACGAATGCATTACATTTCTCCTTCCAGCACCTGTCCACCATACTCTGAATGGCATTCTCTCATCCCCTGTGTGATGCAACGACTGGCAGCCCGACATTGAGAAAACAGATTATGTGTCTTAAATCCAGTAAACCTGTAATACAGCTAGTATGTCAGTTACTGTGAAACTGCTGGGCTTTTACACTGTCTTCACTGAAAAAAACCAAAACACCACAAAATCAAAAAAGCCCCAAACCTGTCTCTAAATCAGAAATGCAGCCTATCGTCCAGTAAAAGAGCTCTGTAAACCTACAAATCTGAAAGTTAAATCTGTTTTTCTGGAGCCCAACGGCTTTGCTGATAGTCTTTCTGATGCTAAGTGGTGCTTTACTGACTCTTGTTGTGACGCCATTTGTTCAAGAGAGAGAAATAAAACACCCATGTTTCAAATGCAGTGTTTGAAGCAGCAAAGCCATTGAAATCAAACCTACTCGTTGTTCAGAAGAATAAAATTTCAGTATAAATTTGGCCTACGTTGGCAGCTATTTCAGCATGGATGTAGTTAGAAGATAAAGTTAAAAAGTTAGGAAAAAGTCTGGTTAGAAAGATTTGGATGTACATTACCATAATTCATATGTTTTCAAGGGCTAGTCCCCATCCCCACCAGTCATAGCTGGTCCGATGTGCAAAACTGAGAGCATCACCCAAAACCAACTCCTACTTCTCAGCATCCTGCAGTGCTCTAAGCAAAACCATAAAAAAATAACTAAACCCTAAGACAACCCAAACCTCTACCTGCTCTTACAGCTGCTTATAAACCTGAATAAACTAGCTCATATTGAGCTGTTGTTGCCATGACAGCCAACGACGCTCAGCCCCTGCTGCTTACCTCCTCGGATTCATCACTGGGACAATTTGTTGCCCAACCCAAGTTGCTAATAGGTAATAATCTGCAAAGAGACAGAAGGAATTAAATTTAAGTAGGAGATAGTATCTGCATTACATTCAGAAATGTGTACTCTCTATGGGAGGAAAAAAACCCAACAACCAACCCACACCTCCCTCAATGTTTTTAAAAAATACCTTAGAAAGGTGTGAAGCATTCAAGTGCAAGCAGCGTGCAGACTCTGCTGACTCGTGTGATGTGTAAGTGGTGCGTAGGCTTTATCCTACACTGCCTTAAAGCAAAGCACTATATTTCACACTCGATAAAAAATAAAGATCTGAGAATTAAATCAGACTCGGAATAACACAGAACAAGGCTTTTACATCTTTACTCCTAGTATCAGGTGGTGACTTACTATGAAGGCTTTTCGATACTAAAAGGAACAACCTTGGAGCCTTCTGGGTGCACAGAAGGCAAAATACATCATGGTTTATGTTAATTAAACATTTCATCTTTCACTGATTAAGTAACTAAGGCAGAACTTTATTTCTACAAGAAGTGCCAGCAATACTAAAATTCTAACATATTACAAAGGCACCCTAAGGGTGAGGCACAGTCACTTTATATCACTACTTAATGTCACTCTAATATTTTACTCTAAGGTAAAATATAACAAACTCTAATATTTTACTCTAATATTTTACTCTAAGGTAAAATATAACCAACTGAGCTCCGAATGGGAGTTATAAATGGAAACTGGAATTCGCATCAGGTGGCAATAAATGGGGAAGGACTCCTCATCACTGACCAAGTGGCTGCAATGCCTCTGTGGCACCCCTTGGTTTCAGCTGTTGGGAGGCAATCACCAGCGATGCTGCCTGCAGGGCCGCAAACCCCTCACCCAGGGAAGAATGGTGCAGGGTTTCAGGAGCAAAGCTTCAACCTTGGTCGTAGTGGGGTTACAGCGATAGGACACCAGTCATTACAGATATGACAGGGCAGGTCATGTCTCTAAAACATGAGTGGGCTTCCCCAGGAAGAGCTGTACAGTGCCTGTTGCACCCACATTTTTGAGGTTAGCTTCACCAAAAAAATAGAAAAGGTATGCAATGTTTCCTTAAAAGTGTGGCTGAGTCCTGAGCAAAGGGTAGCCGAGAGCCATTTTCTCCTGCAACCCCTGCTCTGGTCCAGGCTAACACCTTTACTACATGATAAACACCAACAGCCACTCCTGGGAACAGGCATCCAAGGAGAAATAATAAATAATAAATAATAATAAACTTTGATTCACAGAGTATTGCTCTAATCTTTCTGTCCAGAACTGCCCCTTGAAGCCTAAGAAGAATTTGATAATGCCTGGAGTCAGGAAAAATAAGGAAGTGCATTCAAGATGTCCATATATGTGTCTGGATACGCATATGAGGACTCCACTAAACACAGTATAACGTTAATTTCAAATGGCAAGTTAGCCTTGCCATTACTGAATGTACTTGAGTTAGTCTTGCCTTAACTTACAGGACCTCAAATAGCGGAGTTGCTTTTCATTAAACCACATCTATTCGGTTGTAGAGACACAATTAGGCAAAGAATTCATGAGAAACTGCTTACACTTCCTTCTGAGCGACTGGTCTCTGGGGCCTGTAAAGCCTATCCAATATATCTAAAATGCTGGTTACTTGATTGACACAGACCTGACTAACTAACCCTCGTGTGAGATCCGTGCCAAACCATTCTGATGTGCAGGGTTATAAAACTGAGCATGAGACACAAATGGCCTTCCCAGGGAGGTTAATGCTGTACGCTAAGAGAGAAAGCTTTATCAAATGTCATATGTAAAATCAGCAGACAGTCCTTATCAGAGAAGAAATACCTAAGCGTTGATGGTAACTGCAACATCAATTAGAAAATATTTCTCTTTCCCCCCCGAATTCTTTCAAATGGTGTCATAAGAGGCATTTTGCACTGTATATATGCACATCTGCAATTTGCACTGTATATATGCCAAGGGGTGAAACCGTGACAGGTCAGGTTTCGTCAAGGCACCCTCTATATGATAGGAAGTGTCATGTGCTGTCATCTTATGTCATTTCCCACGGGGTGCTTTTTCTTAGTGTTACCTTTCTTACTGTTACCTATCAAAGCGAACCAAAGCAGTGCCAAAAATCCCTGCGCAAAAAGCCCCCACCTGCTCTTTGGAGTTCCCTCGGGCAGCACGGGAGGGCGCAGGCCAGCAGGATGGGTGCTGGGAAGGAGAACCCCAGACAATCTGCCTGTTTGCCTAGAAACCCGAAATTGTTGGTGGGCGTTTCCTGGAAGAAAATATAATGTGTTAAATGCACGGACTTCTGTTTTCACAGAAAGGTGTGTGCACTAGGAAGCACGTGCAGTGATTACTGCTGAAAGCTGTTAATACACAGCCCAGGGTCAGAATAATTGCAACAAAAGCATTTTTTCAGAAAAAAAGTGCCATTAAAATGGTATCTACAATCGTGTCTTTTTCATTCATCTCCCTTCTGGGGAACTCTTTGTTTCAGTTTCCTTTCTCTCCTCTCACCTTGTTCGTTTAGATTTTAAGCCCTTCAAAGCAGGGACTGAACTCCCTCCACACTTAAACCCCTCATGCCACAGGGGCATCCCTCCTTGTTTGGAGTCTCTTTCTTAACTGTAATTGAAGGTATAAACTTGAACTAGAGAAAATACCTTGCAGAAATATTCTGCGTCACTTGCCCAACCCTAGCTAAATGACAGAAAACAATAAGGAAAATAAATGACACTCAAAGAAGAAAACTTTTTTTGTTGTTTTTTAAATGCTTTCTTTAAGGTTAAGTGTGCTGTATTATGAGCTTTTCTGTCATACTGTTGTGCATTGAGTCTTGTTAAATCATTTTCTGTGAAATCTGAGAAATAAAACTCAAGGACTTGTTCAGCTCCTTTTTCTGTCATCTTAGATCTGGCTTCCTACCAAAGGGGGTACCCAACAAAGATGTTTGTGCTGTATTTCAGATCCAAGGGCCAGCATCAGTAAGCATTTTTCAGAAAATAAAACTTCATTGTTAACCAAATTTATTTAAAAACAAATCAGCAGGACTTCTTTGTAATTATGTAGGTGCCTGGCTAGTTGCAAAATCTTTTCTTTATCTGTAATCCTTTTGAGGATGTAGTAGAAAAGGGCCAGTTCCTCTGAGTTTCCTCCCCCCTCCCTGCTCTGAGTCTAAAAGGGTCTAATTGTCTGCACAGATGTTGGTCTCAGCAGGGTATAGTAGCTCTCTGTTATTTTTTAAAAGGGGGTTAAAAAAAAAAGTTAAAGATTTTGCAAAAAACTAATACCCTTAGTATTTCCTTGGAGCATCTATGTAAATCCCTTTTTCTCCCTAGACCGGAGCATATGAAAAGATGGACTATATTTCCAAATGGTGCGGAACACAAAGCCATCCTTCTGCCTGGGTCTCCCTCTAGCCCCGTCCCAGGAGAGGGGCAAGCCATGACACCAGCCCAGTCCTGGTCCCAATCCCAGTCCTGGTCCCGTGAGAATAACTGCCTCTCAAACAAGAAAGAAGGAAAACTGTTAATAGAACGATGAAATGGATTTTTCAGTTGCCTTTCTAAATCTAATGCAACATATATTTTTTAAAAATTTTGTAAATGTAATTTTGCTTTCATGCTTTCTGCTAAATACAATACATATTGTGACTGGAAGTCATCTGCTAGTATGTTTTGCTAGTATCGTCAAATAAGAACCATAACTTCATATTTCTTCATTCATTAATATTTCACATAATTCTTTACTCATTTCATGCTAGTTCTTGTTAGATCTGCCACAATTATCTGAACCTCAATTACCACAATTTCCTTGTTTTTCAAAATAATTGTATCCCCAGAAAGCTATTAATTACATTTAAAAGCGCTACCATTACGCAAGGCCTTAATCATGCAAACATACTCAGTGTCCCCATGACATTTGGGTAATCAAGGTGGTACCGTCTGAACAGCAGCCCTATCATTAGGTCCTTCTGCCCTCGGCTGCATAATCTTCCCTGCACCTGTTGTGTGCCACAAAAATAATGGGATATCTTATAAAATAATAATAATAATAAAAGCACCTCAAACAAAGACTCTGACTCCAGTTCATTCCCTGAAATAATATTCATTTTTCTGCATCAGCAAAGGACATGGTCCAAGATACCTACAGATTATCTGTAGGTTTTTTACTGGCAGAATTTTGAAAGATGAAAGCTCCCTTTGCCTAGTGTGTTTTCTTTCAAATGTCTATTTATAGATCAATTGTTAAAAAATAAAAAAGTCCTTCGGTTATGTGGATCAATATCCAACTAACCATTGACAGAAGGGAATCCCCATAAGGCACAATTAAATTCTGCAGCAAGCAAAAGCCATGTGCACCAGCTTTCTCACCACTGTCAAATGGGATATTCTGAAGGATGCATAATAGATATGGAATTATGTAAAAAAATAACAATTCATAGCTGATTACTAGAAAAACAATTTACAATCTTTAATTAGGATCCTTCTTTTATCTTTGGATTATAGCAGTTTGCCGTGGAGCAAACTGACTCCTTTTTTGCTAGGAAGCGCTGCTTTAGTCTGCATGCATTGTCACGGTGAAATAAATCTGCGGCATAAATGTGATATGCTGCAAACTGAAAGGGTGTTTTGCTGGGCAACAGTTGGGCAAGTGGATTCATGTGTACGGGGTGGATGTGCCACCTCTGAAGCAAGTACCTGGAATTTGGGAAAAGGTGCCTGGGCTTCCCCCTCTCAGGAGGTACTGCCAGGACCTTGTCCTGCCTGAATGGTCCCACATTCCTTTGTTCCTAAACAAAGACGCCTCAAGGTAAAAAACAACACAAATCCTCGCTCTGTTGTCTACATAAACTGTCAAAATCTGTTTGTGCTACTGAGTAAATGATGTTTGAGTTGCTTTCCCACCAAGGTTCCTCCTGATTATCACTCATTTCCAACACTGGTTTTAAAGGCAGCACTTCGTACCCTGTTACACTTTTGTATATCAAATCTTGTCCAAGACACATCAGAATCTGGAACACAAATGATATTTGATAACAGAGGCTGTAAGGATAACATGAAATCTGTACTGTGAACATTGAGGAATGAGAGTATCACGTTTTTTAAATGTAGTAGAATGCCAGAGATTTATTTGAGCACAAATTTCACTGGCATATTTATTATCATTTCTCAAGTGAAGAAAATTTTGAACAACACGGACCTTATGCAAACTCATCTATTTCCAAGCATTTCCATACATCAAATTATTGTAAATAAAAAAACCCCAAACAGGTAAGATTAAACAACCCTGGAGCTCACCATAAAACATCGTATATATATTCATATGTGAAACACATGCAAGAGGAAAGATTTCAAAATACTGAGAGATTCCTCAGAAGATGAAACATTCATCTTCCTTCTACTGAACTGATGTCAGTCTTGGCTTTATTGAGATTAATAGTAAAATTCCCAGGATTTCACCTTGTGGGTGTATCCAGGAAGTTCTTGTAAATGCCCAAATACATCTGGAAGCCAGTAAACCAGTCAGTAGTAAATTTCTATGCTAACTAACAAGCAAGCGGCATGCCTTACTCTTTGTTTGATGCAAATACTGGACAAAACTGGCAGTTTCTTAGCTCCTATGGTGTGTGTAGAAGAGAGGTGTAGCCTGGAGCGTGTATTGCTCCACCTCCCAAGCACCCGGGCTGAAACAGTTATCTTTGGGTGGAATCAAGCACTCACGATAACACTTGCCCTCATCCTTCGAGCTGTTCATGTCTGACACCTTCAGATACATTCATTCTGCGATGACTTCCCCTCTGTCCATGCTGACCTAGTGGTAAATAATGATAAAGTTTTACCTGTCCTTGCTGTGCCCAGCAAAGACAGGTAAAAGCCATCGTTAAAGATGGGAAACCCTGGGCCCAACAAGAGCCTCTTGCAGTGTTCAGGGGGCGTTCTCGGTGACAACAGCAGCGAGTGTAAGTATGGTATAAAGAAAGAATATGTTATAAAGGCGCTTGCTTTGGATTCAGGCAGGAGTCGGAAATGGAAATGAAAAGAGTTGGCTGCTGTCACAACAGTTTCAGCTCAGTAACATCTCTTGTACAGCCAGAGACTGCAGTAGCCTGTGTTTACCCAGAGAACTCATCTATTATGTATTTCCAGCTGAGGAGCCTGCTATAAATCCGGCAGGATTGAAACAGCAGGAGATAGGGGCTGCTTTAATATCCAGATTGGCTCCGAAACTTATGCTATGAGAGTTTCCCAGTGTGGCATTTTCTATCGCAGCAACCCTTCCATTTTGTACCCATTAAGTCTCCCCACAAAGGGATAAAAAGGAGATAAAAATCTAAATTTTCATAATATGTCTATGGCAGTCAGTAAAACTCCATAGCTGATAGAATGGAAGCTGAAAGAATGCAAAAAATACATTTTTTTCCAGGCATGGATCCAGCTACCCATGAACACAGTTTGAGTGTTCTGGCTGGCTTTGTAAGGCAGTGGCATGGCTCATGCTCTGTCACTGCAGAGGGAAATGTCACCTCTGGTCAGCACAGGCAGCGCAGCAACCCAGCCAAGAACTTGAAAGTGCCATCTCAGATACAAACTTCTTTAAATAATTTATTCTGTGTCACATGGATTGGATTAAAAGTAAAGGATGAGATTAAAGGATTTGCTTTTTCCTTGTGTGCGTTTGTTTCTCATTTCAGAAGCAGCCATTGGAAAAGCCCTCAGGGACAGAAAAGGAAAGAATTGTCTAAATATCATAATATCTCTTCTTATCATAATTACAGCCATTCATCATAAAAATAAAACAGCACATATTTCTACCTCTCTGTTCATCAAGTGTTACGTTCATACTGATGTGCAAACAGTGGCTATCAATGATCTTTTTCTTAGCAAGGAATTTCATTTAGCACACACAGAAAACAATGAGAAAATTTTTATTTCAGTGAGAATCCCATAGGCATGAGGTGAGAAATAAGGCAAGAGGGTTGCTCTACTGCTGAGGTAGGGAATGAATTCTGTGGTACAAAGGCTGCCGTGAAATGGCAGTAGTGCCATCGAAAAAGTTAACGTGTGGTCTCATAAGTCTGTGGTGAGGTCTGGGTTCTGGAGAGGGCCATCAGGGAGGGAGGGTTGAGCTGCTGTCCCCGTAACCGCTCTCTTGGTGGAAACTTCCCTCCGAGGTTCTAATTGCGGATCAGTATTGACCCGGGCTGTGACACAAAAGGGCACAGGTGTGGCACATGGCCACAAATGCCCCGATCCATGGAGTCTGTAAGAGTGCAGGACCTGCCGTAACAGGTTCTGTCTGCCAGACGTTCAGCCAATAAGGTTTCTAACAACCCAATGTAACTTGTTCTCTACTTTCCACAAAATGAAGGATCTAAAATACTGGGTGGTGTAAAAGTCAACAAAGAGGAATTGCACTAGACATTAAACAAGTGCAGAGTGTGGACAAAGAAGAAGGTTGCTGTTTCTGCTGTAACATTGTAAAGAAAAAATATTGATAAAACTGACAGATCTGAGCTATTTTTTGCTTGACTTGCAGATCTTTCAGATTCAGCTTTTTAGATTTAAAATAAAGAGCTCTAGGGTGAAGATTACCCATCTCTGTGTCCGTGTATTATAAGAATTTGTCTGTAGGTTAACACTTATTATTCATATCTTCTTTTAAAAAAAAAGGGCTTAATCTTGTGCTTGTGAAATTTGAAGATTTTAAGAGACAGAAAATGATTAGAAGATTCAAAAGAAATATCTTCATTTAAACCTAAACATAAATATTTTAAAATAAAAAGACACCATGGCAGTCTGCATCACAGTCATTGCTGAAAAACATTTCTACTCCTCTGGCCCTACATGACTTCTGATATTTGCTAAGATAGCCCAGTCACACACAGAATCATAAAACAGTTTGAGTTGGAAGGAACTTTAAAGATCATCTAGTTCCAGCCCTCACAGCTACCAGGGGAGGAGGAAATGCCTCAGTGGAAAACTGTAGCATTCGTATTAACGCCTTCAGAAACATAAGCCCGTTTTATCTCCAGAAATAGGCAGCTTTGCTGAGTCTCCATCAGCTCTGTTTGGAATGGAAGGAGAGCAGATTCCTGCTATTTTTTTCTTAGACTGTAACACCGAGTTAAATAGAATTATGTTTGCAGACGTCGATGGCTTCTAAACAATGCCACTGTTGTGAGGGCCTGCCCTGAACGCTGCCGCTGCCTAGAGTGGCTTTTCTTTCGAGGAAACCGCTCCCAATTATCTTTCCCCTTAATGAGCATTCCTTATTTCTGAGAAGTCACAACCCGGAGGCTGAGGTTGTATTGTTATGGCAGTGCGACTATGTATTGATGTCAAGCTTGTAGGTCCCTTATCAGTCGCCTGCCTCAGCATATTCTGTCTAGGACAAACATCACTGAGGCGACTTCATTTACAAAAGTCCCTGTAGCCCACAGAAATCCCAGATGCTATCAGGGAGTATCAATAGACAGAAGTATAACATAACAAACTGAAACCTCATAGCCCCATGTGCTTTTGAAACACTGAGAACTGATTTTTCCTCTGTGCAGGACAGTGAGACCTGCCAGAGATGGGGGATCCTTTGCGGGCGTGCTGGCTTGCTCTTTAGCAGTGCTGGTGGCTGGTGTGGGCTTTTTATTTTTTATACTTGGAGAAATTTCGCCATTGTTCTCAGGGCGCCCTTAACTGAGCCAACCCTCTTCTTGCAGAAATAGGTTCCAACTTCAGGCTGTGGTTGGCTACCATGGGAAAGATGAGTGCTTTGGGGTTGGAATTAGATGATCGTTAAGGTCCCTTCCAACCCAAAGCGTTATAGGATTCAACAGTCAAGGTCCATTCACTGTGATCTTGTTCATAACGATTCCGTATCTAGTGCACAGACACCCTCTACAAATATGAAAGTGATCAATATTTTTGCATTCCTCCCGAATATTTTTTTCAATACAAGTGAGAAAAATAGGCTAAGACTTTTGTGAAATAAAATGACACATTTTTAATTTGGCCAGTCACTTTTTGATTTAACGGGTTTTATGGTACTGCATAAAAATACACTTCAAAATGAAAAGTGACTTTGAAAGAGAATGTCAGAATCTCACCATTTGAAAAGATGCAGAAATGAATTATGACATCTTGAAAAGAAGGTATTTCTACTTTTCATCCTAAATATAGGACTGTTGTAGCTAATAGTTTCAGACAGAAAAAAACCTTGACTCTGAATGACATAGAGGTATCCTTCTGCTCCTGACACAGAACTATAAGATTTTTTTCCTCACTGCCTTTAGGTGCATGAATTTACATAAATCATATGCAGTACTACACTGGGTTTATAAGGCTGAAAAAAATGATGCATGAGGGTCACATTACATTTTGAAATGGCCATGTGAGGGGGGAAAAAAAAAGCACACAGAAAGAGACAGAAAAGGAAGTCATTATCTGTGAAAATAGGCTCAGATTTGGCAAACAAAGCTCAGCCTAGCAAGAACACGTACTTCTGTCTATACAGAAGCATGTGGCTTAATGGGGCTCATGTGGGCATTAGGTTGGCTTGGCAAGGAATGCCACCAGAAGATTGAAACTGGAGCAAAACAAGAGGCAGATATAAATCAACTTCAAAAATGGGAGTTGAAAGAAATACTAAAGAAAGAAGTGTTTGTTATATACAGAATTAAAAACTAGCACTGGGGTTGTCAGTACATATCACTCTACTCTCCGAAGTGGTTCCAGGAGGCTTGAAAAAACCCAGAAATTGCATGTAAAAATCAAACAGTCCGTCCCAAGTGAGAAACAAAAAAGCAGCAAATGAACTCTGCCCTTCAATACCAGATATTACTCCACTCAGCTATTACACAAGAAATTGTGGCATTACCTGAGAATTAGCAATTGCCTGCAATGTGCTTCCTTTACTAGGAGAAAAATGACATGTGCTAAAAGGACATGTCCCAGCAAAACCCTCCAGAAGGTTTCCTTCACCTTCCAGACAGACGACTCCAGTACAAACCTCGTGCCAGACCTGAAGATCCAGCTTCTTTCGTTGTTTTAGGTCATTTGTGTGTTTTGGCTCGTCTGTAAATTTCAGAAACAGTAAGCAAAGGTGTTGCAAAATCTGTCTGTACTTCCCCTCTTCCGTGGGAGCTTGCAAGAAGAAACACGACTGCCTGTCCTCGTGGTTGCAGCATTGCCTGGCAGGCGGAGGCTTGTGGCCTGATCTCCATCTCACGGGCTCTAGCACAGCTCAGTCTGCAGCCTGAGGCGCTTTCTATTCTCGTTTAAGAAGTGTTACAGCTCCCACAGCACGGAGAGATGCTGAGGACTCTCTTTTTGGGAGCAGTCCCTTGATTGCCTTTTGCAGCCCAGAGCGTCTCCAGAGCTTTCTCCTCTGGCCACACTTTCCAGTGGCGCATCCAAGGCTGTGGTGGGCATGGTTGAACCTGTCTCTCTATTCCAGAACAAGGGATAGCAGGGCACATTCTGGGAGAAACGGCAAGCTCAGGCATAGATGGCAAAGAACATAAAAACAAGGAGGTGTGAAATCTACCTTAGTCTGAAAAAAATCCTGATGAGTAGTCCTCATAAATGTGAATTATACCCTCCTTTGCAGTAAACGTTGACTCAAGTGCCACTTAACTCTCACCGTTTCACTCCTTCATATACAGAAGACTTCTTTCTTTTTTTCTTTCCGACCCCCTCTGCATATCTGGCATATCAGCAGCTCCCAGCCCCAATTCCCTGAAGTTGGTGCTGGGGCCAGGTCTCAGGATGGAGGGAATCGAGCACCGCTGATTCAATTAGCCTCCTGTGACTCATGGCTCAGAGACGTGCCAGGAATTGATGGGCTTGGGAAAGTACTGTTTTTTTCTTGTTTCTTTTTTTTTCTAATCAGGAAGGAGCAAATCCCAGGAAGCCCAACAGAGCATATGAACATCAAAGAGTCCAGACAAGCCGGGCTGGCCAAATCCCAGCGCTGTGGAGGCAAACCTAGCAGGACTCCGTGGAACCAAGAAAACCTCACGATATTTTCAACATCTGCATAATCCAGTAAGACAATAAATTATTTGTCACCGAGTTGCAGAGAGCTGATTTTAAAGCTGAGGTTTGGGTAGCTGTTGGCAAGCTTACAGTTTTCAGGTTTGGTGGGGTTTTTTGCTTGTTTCTTTTAAAGTATGTGGCTCCAAATATTGAAGGAACATGTAAAAACACCAAAAATATCTAAATAAAAAAATACAGCTGCTTTGTTTTGTAAACTATAGGCAAAGTAGCAATTATTCGTCTGTCCCCAGTACAACATTTTGTTACACTTTGAATTAGTGGTTCATATTATTTTCAGGCTAAGGATATTCTTTGTTTCCCCTATCAACAGTTGGATCTCTTTTTGCAACAGAATCTATGTATCTCATATTTATGCTGCAGAAGAGAAGGCAATGAAGAAGCCATTATCAGAAATTCTTATTTTTGTACCTAGAGCTATTCTCTGATAATTCATGTCACTGACTGCTGTAGTTCACCCAGAAAAGGAAAATCAACTGTCCTAGGGCCGGGAAAGAACTGTTTGCACAGGAAAAGGAAAAAGAAAAAAAAAGAGTGAGCCTGGTATATAGAGTAGCACAGAAAAATAAATACTGAGAGGGTATATTACAGAACCAGAGGTTTTGATGTGGTAGTGATGAATTTCCTTCTTCCTAAGTGTTCTAACCGAGGTCAAGGGTAGAACAGATGATACTGATTCAGCACAAAAATGTGAGCTCCCAAGTGGTTTGTCCCACCTTTTGACTTTGACACGTGCATTAGTTGGTTTAGAAGGGGACAGCTATAGATAAGTCAGAATCTATGACCATTCACATCAGCTAAAAGATTGGTTCACCTGCATTAAATACTACCATCATTTTACCCTTATTACTTGAACTTGGATGATGGATAAAGATCTGTACAAGTGGTTTGCTTTACCTAACCTCCACTCCCCTCCAAAAAAAAACCAGTAAAGACAACACCAGCAACAGTTTAACCAGAAGCTCTCTAACTTCAGAGTATTCATTTTCCTCAGGTATTCCAACAGATTGTTTTGAGATCATCGAGAGGTTACCTGTGATAATTAGTTCATTTTGACAGAAAAAAAAATATAATAAACCCAACAGACCGGAACAGTAAAGCTGTCTTTCTGAGAAAGAGAGCAGCAGCTGTGAAGGAAAAAGCATTCATTTCCTTTTGGTTTGAATTTTTTTTCCAGTTCAGAAGCAGACTATACTCCTTTTCCTGTGTTCTCACCAAGATTCAAGAAGAGTTAGGACTGTGGAAAGAAGACCTATCTTGAGATAACTTCTATCTTCAGATAGCTACAGTATGAAACTGCAGAGCATAAAAACTATCACCCAGAACTAAAGGTGGCAGCAGTTCTGTTCAGCCTGGTGTTGTTCAGTAACACGGGTGTTACAATGGCACCTAAGAGGAGCTGGACAGATGTTTCCTCCTCATCTCACCCTCCCCATCAGGCTCAGAGCTAGAAATATCCAGCTGCATTCCTGTTTTTATAGCTGGCTATTACCCCATTACACACAGGCCTTGTGTATTGCTCCATTGTGGCACTTCGGCTTCCCAGCGAAATGTCACTTCGGTAATGAACAAGCCACAGTAGAAAAATGGATATTTTCACCGATATCAGCACAAACATAGGCAAAATATCTCTAAGTTCAAAGGCAGCTTTAAGGCTGACTTTTATTTTAGTAGTCACTTTTAGGGGAAGCAGTTACTGGGTTATCCTCACGTACTTCAGAAAGGTTAGCAGTTCGTCTTGGTGCCTCCAGCTGTATTTTTAAGCACTGTGAAGATCAGCAGGCTTATGAATGGAAACCACGTTGGTCTTGACTTCATTCAGAACCCAGAACAGACCCTCACTGTCTCTCCACTAGTGCTCTTGCAATTTCTCTGTGTTGGCTGATTGGTTGCCTGCTCAGTTGCACACTCAAGTTTGAGTCCTTGGATGACTCCAGATACAGTGGCCTATGTTTGACATAATTCAATATATCAAAGGTGCCATAAATAAATGATAGACATACATCTTCACAGACAAAAACCCACTACAGTGGTAACTGTGCTGAAGGGGAGAGATCAGTGTAGGGTCCTCCATTGGCCACCACAGCTGCACCACAGCGGGGACATGATACACAGGATTTGGTGGGCTCCCAGAGGTCAAGTAGATCCTTCTCCATCCAGCAGACGTTGGAGTTGGCATCTCACATGAGCATGGTGCCATTTCAGGTTCTGACTCCTAGAGTGCTACCGATTAACCTTACTATTTATGATGTGTAACAAACAAAAGCCAGGAGTGTAAACAGAGAGAGTGGTGCAAAGAGGAGATGTGAGTGAAAAGAAATACTCTTCAAAAGGTTCTTAGATGTTGCTAGATTTATTAAATTATTCCCTAAGTTTCCCTGCCAAAATAATATTTGGCAAAAGAAGATTGCTGTTTCAAAGGTTACTGCATGAGCACAACGTGGCAATATCAGTTTTGAAAAGACTTTTGAAGAGTAGCCCACTACTATTTCAGTTGTGTTGCCATGGCTTTCCTGTTTATTTTCTGCCGCCAGACTGGATTTGATCTATTTGTTTTGGGTTGTTTAGCTCATGACATAATAATTAATATTGTTTCCTAGCAAAACACATTGTCAGGAGGAAGTGTGATCAAAAGGTTGGTACTAAATTAGGAGCCTGGAGAACGGCATTTTTTGCTTCGCAGAGACAATAATAAAGACCCCTCATTTTACAAGTCATCTGATTTGTCTACTTAACTTTTCACAGAAGACATCTCCAGAGGGCAAACATCACCTCCAACGGGTCCCAGCTTCAGCTGGAGTTTCTGAATGCTGCAATGGTTACTTCTCTTAACACAGTCCCGACAGCATCCTTGTCCCAATTTGAACGTTGACAGCAGAGCCACAGATGTCACACAAGGGCAGGAAACAAAGTCCTGAAATATAAGAAACAATAAATTATATGATATGACTGCTTGGCCCAGAAGCTGCTAATTAAGACAAGGCTGTGCAGACTACTTAGCAAACTCAGGTATGTGGGAAATAAATCAAATGGAACAAAATGATTAAGGTCAAAGAGCCTCACCAGTCTGAAACAGTAGAGGAAACAGCAAGGTGGTGTGCGTTTGAAGGTAAAGAGAAATAACAACACTCTCCTGATGATCCTTCAAAGAATGTTTTAAAGATTTCATTTTAACAAGTTGAAATAAAATGAAAAACAAAGCCATTGTAGCCCTTTTTTTTAAAAAAAAAAGCCCACAGAATTGCTGGAATTCAAGTTAAAAAGCAGCAACAGGAGCCTTTAATCCTCTAGAAACTACTAAAATTCTTCATATGGTCTAGGAAGAAGAAAATTTCTTTCACAAGTGGAACAAAGATTAGTTTCCTGGAGGAAAGAGACCTTATAACATGCCAAGAGAATTAGAGTGGATTCAAGGAAGAGAGATCATGCATTTCTGCCTGTGATGAAGTTGACCAGAATATTGAGTAACAGCCAATACTTTTCTTAAGGTTAAAATATTTTTGGAATTTCATAATGTCTCAGGAATAAGTTTTAAGCAACATACCGTTTGTACTATTTGATTTCTTGAAGTATTATTAAAATTGCAACAAATTTTTTTTTATAACACTTTAGTTACGCATATGAAAAAAGAGTGAGAGAGGAGGAAAGAAAGGACAAAATTCACCTGGACCAAGTACTGTCATCGAAGATAGAGGAACATGCAGATTCTAATTATCCTTGTTCTTCTGATTTCCAAAATTATTTTGATATGGACGTGGAATTGTGACTGACTTCTAAATCAACATTTAAAAAAAAAAATCTAGAAAAGGAAAATAGCAGAGCCAGATAAACTGCAAGTTACCCCCAAAAGTCCCATGGGTTGCAAAAACTTACCCTGCCCAGCTTGGTGGCTGGAGGCCTTCTGCTTCCAGGTTCCTCATCCAGATCACACGTGGGCTTTGGTCAATGGGAGCCGCACTCATGGTAGTGAACCGTGACCCTCTGGGATTTTGTGATGTACTTTCATGGCAGAAATGCCAGATGTTTCAGCCTTTAGATGCCGTCATCTTGCTCGGGCTTGGTGGAAAATACTTCAGTGAATATACATGAATGGCATGAGCTCGATTTATATCCTCTGGGTATAATGCAATATTATTCTCCTTGTAGATAATATCTGGGGTTATGGTAAAATCTGTTAATTGTCATAGAGTCACGTGCTAGCAAGGTGTTTTGGTGGCTTCACTCCTGGAAACTGCTGCTCTCAAAACACCTCCTCTACCTGCTTAATCACACCAATTTTTTCCCCTTTTTTTTGGAACGGATTTGCTTTATTTTGGCACTTTGGCTTCACAGGGAATCATCGGTTCAGTAATGAACAAGTCCCAAGATAAAAAGCACGGTGAGTATTTATTTTCCTACTGTTAATTGCAGCAGATGCACAAATCTCAACTCTGAAGAACATTTAGCATTTTTCAACACAACAATGGTTTTTGTAGAGGAGTTCTTCACACATTAACAGCCAGACAATAAGAGCCTGGTAAGAGGAACTCTCTGTTACAGATTCCCTTAATGAAAAGAGCTTTTTCTAACCTGTACATATCTCTATTTATATCTCTCTATATTTCCCTGCTTTAGAGCCTAACCCCAGTTGTGGAGCACTGCCAGCAAGGCGCTGTGTTCTGTGGTGGAAGCAGAGGCTGTGGCAACAGGTCTGATGTGAACAGCAGTTTTAAAAACAAACCTATATGATATTAACCAATACATACATCACTTAACTGAATGAAGACAAGCTCTTTACTTGAGAAACATTCCATCTTAAATCTGATGCTTTAGTGAACAGAACTTCAAACACATTGCCTTTGCTGCCTAGAATGCAGGTTGGGTAATAAGCACCACAGAGTTTTCATGGACAGCCTTCCCAAAAAGTTTTATGCTGTTTGAATATTGTGATAGCACTTACAAGTTTCTTCAGAGACCTAATGATCTATAAACAACGAGCCAGTACTTAGAGAGAGACACTCCAGGTAGCACGAAGTTTGTGTAGCGCTTTCTTCTCAAAGTATTTCTGCAAACAAAGGGAGCAAAATAAACATGCAACTTCCAGGCAGTTGAGATTGCTTTGTAGAGCCTAAAAAAGCTTGCTTGGGGGAAGCACCTTCTGTTACAGACAAAAGAGTTAATTCACCAAAGCTATAGAAAGAACTCTCTTACCCAAAGAAAAGATCTAATGACCCCTATAAAGAGAGCCATATTGTGATGCTGTAACCTGATTAGAGGCAAAGAGGGCCTTTGTCTCTTTTAGCTTTCGCACTACCAGAAAAACAACACGTTCTGCAATAAATAGGAAACCTTTTTCTAAAGCTTTATGGTCTCCTGTGCTATTTTATGAAACACCCTATATGTTACCCACCTTAAAAAGTCACACTTAAAGTGAAAAGATTCTTCCCTTTTCAAATGTCAGGCAGGCTGGGAGAGCAGGGTTAGAAATGAGAAAGCCAAGAAGCCGCTCCTTTGACACAAGCAAACGTGTAACTCTTATTTTACAGCAATTGCTGCACATTTGGGGCACAAGGAGATGGAAGGTCTCTTGCAGCAGGATAAGTGCCTTCAGGTCAGCCCACAAATGGCCCTTGGGTGGCTGTGCAAGGTCACGTAAACTGGGCTTGTCCATCCTTATAAACACAAAAATAATGGCAAGGGGCATTTGGTGGATGGGGGTCTACCATTTGCCATGTTTGAAAGGAGACAGGTGTTTGCTCAGTGACTGGTGGAATTCGTTCCAAGACATTTTGAGAAGTTTAGCATGATTTTTAAAACAGTATATACCATTATTGAAAGGAAGGTCAGAACTTCTTTAAAAAACCACATTCCCCAAGCCAAGAAAGTAACAAGTATGAAAGGGCACTGTTGCTTTTCAGAGTGTAAATCTAGGAAAACACTGTCCTTTGGGGAGAGAAGTTCAAGCAAGTAGCTGTGTGATGCAGGATTTTTAACTCCCTCTTCTAACCCAGTTCACACCAAGTGCTCTTAAAGAAAATTAGAGTTGATGGACCATTATGTGTGGTCCCTATGACTTCTTGGAGCCAATTTGTGTTGTACTATGCAAGTTTTTACAATTACAGACAGCAGTAATGCTGTACCTTGTAGCTGGCTGTTGTTTAAATGAAGGTGGATGAGCTCTAGTAAAGATCTGGTTTGATTTTATAAGGAGGTGACATATTTCCCTGAAAGAAAAAAAACTGTCTACAATCTGCCTTTTTCAATTGCACATAGGATGAAAAGGGAAAATGGGAAGTAAAGAGCCAAAAAGCCAGGCTGAGTCACTTTTTGCAGGGACTTACACAGCAGCAGCTTCAAGTTTTCTCATCAGGGGTTTTTGTATGTGAGCACTTATTGACCAGCTCCAGGCAGAGCAGGTGATTTGGAAGGGTGGGGACTTGATGATATTAAAGGTCTTTTCCAATCAAAAGAGTTGTATGATTCTATGAAAAAGCAGGCATCTGGGCCAGGAGTTGAAGGAAGCCCAGGTAGGGTTAAATCACATCACTAGTTTAGAGCATTTCCCTTGCTTTGCTGTCATCTGTACTGAACTATAGGCAGATATACACCAAGCCTCTAGGTATGATTACAAACACAAATATTAAGTTAGCTGTTGTTTACTTATGCCAAGATTTGCTAAGTACTCAGGCACGTTCCTAGAAATGATAAAAAGAGAAAGCCCTCCAACTTATGCCACCATC
Source organism: Apaloderma vittatum (assembly GCF_000703405.1). Classification (NCBI taxonomy): domain Eukaryota; kingdom Metazoa; phylum Chordata; class Aves; order Trogoniformes; family Trogonidae; genus Apaloderma; species Apaloderma vittatum. The sequence goes on along the minus strand of NW_009703041.1, from coordinate 175,801 downwards.
ATTTGGTCCCTCCACAGCAAGTTAAGGTGAAGGAGATTGCAAGCAGTAGTGGAATTTGTGGTAATATCAGAAGGGAATAACTTGAAGATAACTGAGGCAGTCAACAGTGCCTCTAGTGAAGTGGATGTTGATTGTTTTGTGTGTGTTTTCCATAGATAATGAACAGAGAAATTTTGACACAAAGTTAATTACAATAAATAAGACTGCGCTCTAATGGCTAATTACTACCCATGCAAGCTGACAAATGGCAAAGCCTCCCAGTTTCATTATTAATAAGCTGCATCCAAGAGCTTGAATTAAGATGTCAGTCTAAAGAAGGAAATGTGTAAAGATCAATGCTCTGAGAAGCCCTCTCAACACCCAGGTTTAGCTGGTTGATTTTGCTCTTGTGCTTAATCAGCCCACACATCCCCATGTCAACAGGCAGCTCATTAATCAAACCTCTCTCAAATGAGTTTTATTCTCACTTGATATCACAGCAGGGTATTTGTCTCAGCAAAAAAATCTGAATAAACAAGAATATACCCTGGGCTGGAAATCTTTGCCTTTTGAATTGACTTCTGGTAAGCATGTCAGATAAAAACAAACACAAAAGCAGGGGATGGGAATGGATGAGCATGACATCTCCTCCTCCTCCTGTGGAAGAGCCCTCACCTGAGAACAGGAAGGGAGTTGCAAAAAGCCTCATTAAAAGCCCCACAAATATTTATTCCAGAGCTAAGGTAAAGAGCCATTGCCTTCCTGGAATACATCATTATGGGTATGAATGCAAAAACCAATAAAGCAAGTACTTTTTAAAAGGTAATGTTTGCTATTTTAGACTCTGAATCTCCTCTCAGCAGTCAAAGAAGATGAGCTGCCCTTGCTGTTGTGTTGCCTTAAAATACTATCTCTGATAACACTATAAATAGATGAACTACAGCAAAAAGCACAGATCGCTGCCAGTACGATGGGGATCATCTTTTCTCTGTGTCTTATGCTTGCCACACAACACAAGGAACAAATATATTTTGTCATGCACAGTGAGGACTGAGAAGAGGGGATGAAGCACAAGGTGTAAACCCAGCCATATTCATTCATGGTGCTTCAGTATCACCAGTGCCTCAGCCACACGTGTCCTCCAAGAAGTAAAAATCTCTAGTTTGACCGAGGTCATTGCCACATGCTTAATCAGCAGAAACTTGCTACTGGTGTACAAGCTAGCTGGTAGTTCTGGAAATAGTCAAAAGGCAGCATAAAGTCATCAGTGACACTCGTCAGGCACCTCTGACACACAGCAGCAGGGATCCTAATCTCGTGTTTGTGGCTGAATCTTGGATTCAGCATCGAGAAACGTAAGCTCTGCAAATGAGCACTCCAGTCCCTGATGGTAGAAATGAAGAGCTTTCTCTGCGCTTTTGGGATTCCCTGTGTCTGGTGCAGCTTTTAGACTAAGGGAGATTTTTGTACTGAGCTCTGAGTTAAATCCTACTTTTGCTTTGGCTTGCAAAAACTTGACTGCACTTATAAATTCTGGGTAATTTAACTGGCATGGTTAAGAACTGAGAACAAGGCAGACTAGGGCTAATTCTAACTCTAAACCGTTATCAAAACCTATTTTCCACAGCAGCAGGAAGTCATTGATGTAAGTGGAATTTCCTCCAGCCTAAGAAACAGGATAACGGAAGTTGACACGTGAATATCTGGAATTGCCTTAATAGCGATCACAAATTTTCTTGGGTTTAGCCATGAGTTTGTAAGTAGGATTCTTTTTCCTTTTTTTTTCCACCTGTTATTATAAATACAGCTACTGTCTTATCTTGGAAGCAATAAAACCTTACATATCATATTTTGGCTTATATTAACTCTTAGTGTTGCTATTCAATCTGGTTGGAAACCAACGTTTTTATTGTGTAACTGCTTTCTGTAAACTAAAAGATTCATGTGTCGAGACAAAAAGAAGATGGCATAACATTTTTAGTTATTAAGCATAACACATTCTATGTCTATTTTAATGTCTAACCATGACCTGTCCATCTGCTATCATAGTAGTGTGACAGACTGTATTTTTTATCCTTTATTTCCTTCTGGCATTTTAAGAGAAATAAGGACAGTGAGGAGATGGGTGAGTACTCTGGGCAAAGGCAGGACTTTTACTCCCTTCAGAAAGTGGATCCGTGTCAACGTGTTGTAGCACATCCAGGAATTAGATGAGGATTTGGCCTCTGCTCCTGGGGCCATCAAGTAAAATCAGGTTTGCACCTTGAATTTCTGGCAAAGCCACAGCTGATGCCATATCCACATTTCAAAATATCATCGCGGTTTTGTGCGGTGACTGAGGGCATGGGACCATATGATATTAAAATGTATACCACAGCCCAAATGTTTCATGTACATGTTTTAATATTATCAGACAACTTTCCTTGAGAATGACTTTGACATATGGAGGCAAATTCATTTTTGGAAGAAGAAGTAAAAGTTTCAGAAAGAAAATGTGTTAAAACCAGAAGGAGGGTGGGTTTTTTTTGGAACACCACAATTTAAAGCCTCTTCAGCCACATTTAAAAACAAAAAAGTTGCAAGCTTAATTGCCATGGCTCCATTTTACACAGACTGCATTTATATATAACAGTTGTGATTGCTGCCTGCTGATTGATTAATCTGTGCTCAAGCATTGCTGCTTTTTTTAATTATTTTTTATATATACATATATATCTTGCAGCTGCCTCTGCAAGTTCTCCTCTTTCTGACCCAGCTTGCTCTGTGCCTGTAGCCCACAACCCAGTGAAACCCATTTACTGTGGGAAGCCTCTGCAATATGAAGAAACCAAATCCCTTGGATTTATACCTTAAGGTTTCCTTCACTAGAGCTTTCTGGACTTGCAAACCGGTGGAAGTGATGACTTCCAAGGTTTGGAATTTCAGACTGGTCATTTGTAATTGGAGGGAGAGGAAGCAATTCCAGAAACATCCCCTGACCTCTGAGTGCCAAGAAGAAAGATGAGTTTGGAGTGAGAATTTGGATACTCTGTAGCCATCTGGAAAATGGTACAGCTGATCCTCATCACAGAGAGGTGCTGAGGTAGCAGAGGGAATATACAGGACAACATGTAGTCCAGCAGGAGATTTTCTATCAAATTCAGGATGCATTTGGGGGAGAGAGGAAACACTGAAAACATGACCCTGTTAGATTTTATGTAAGAGCAGGAAATCAGTGTGAAATTAGTGTTCACTTTTATCATTTAATGTTTTCCAGTAGTACAGCCACTCTTTCAGCTGGAGAAAGAAGTATCTGGCTTGTAACTACCTTTCTCTCACTGTCAGGACCCTTCTACCATATCCTCTTGCTGTTTCCCACATCTGTATATTATAGATATCACTAACGGGGAGAAATTATTAGATTTCTTTGCGAGCCACTTTTTCCCAACTGTTTACTGTCTGTCTCTCGATACACACAATGCACTGGGATGCATTCCCAGGCAGAGCCATCAGATGCATCCTGAAACAGTTGAGCAAAGGACTCTTGAAGTACACCAAGCAAAATAACTCCCTGCACAGAGGAGCACCTCTCTGCATTCAGGAGGATAGTTTGCTGATGCATACAGGAATACCTAGTGAAAATAATGCAAAAAATAAAGTTTGAATTTTCAGTTTGCTATATAAAATAAAAGGCCAGCAACTTGCTTACGTACTAATTGCATTTTGCAAGGTAATGTTATGGATGTTTTTCCCTATTTCACTAAAGATCAGAAAAAAAGCGGTGGGCACGGTCCCCATTTAGTATGTATGACATACCACAGGAAAATAACACCACCCTAACACACTTCAAAAACCTAACGCAAACACCAAAACTAAGTATTGCAGAAATACAGTTGTCTGCAAGCTGCCTCTTAAGGAACAAAACTTCCACACAGGGTATCACAGAATGACAGAAAATAAAGACACGAGCAATGGATCACTGTCTTGCATCCTCCCCAAAGCATGACACCTCTAGAAACATTATTCTCTTGAACTTCATGCTCAGGCTTTGGCTTAAGATGAATACAGAAAGGAAAGTGCCACCTCTTAAATCACCAACACCACTTATTATAACGCCTCGATTTTCTTTGGCGGTTTCCCAAAGGCAGACCAGCCCTGAAAGCCGCTTTACTTGAAGATGTGGCCAGTTCACAGTCTGAGACTCTACGGCTGCAACATCCATCATCTGCAGCCCTCACCACCCCTTGGATGACATGCACAGGTTAGCATGCAAGGGAGTCAAGGGCCATTTTCTGGCTGTCTTTCCTGGTAGTTCAGCCAAATTTAAAACAAAAGCTAATCTTTGAGTACAGACTCCTTCCACAATTTGAACACCATGAAGTACCTTTTGATAGTAACTTGTTTCCTACAGAGCTTTTTTGGTAGAGCTAATTCAAGAAGCACTGAATCAGATAAATTTAAGGCAAGGGAGGCCATGAGGAATGAAACTTCACAAGTTCTGGTCAAACCTAGATCTTAAGTTAATGCTCAGTACTTGACCAGCCTTTAAGAGACTTTGAATCAAAGTGAGTAAAGAAACCAAAGTTCCAAGTGCAAGACAGGAAACAGCAAAGGGCAGTGTAAATGGAGTTCTTGCTCAGATGAAAACAGAACAGGCTAGGATAAAGTACAGACATGCCAGCAATGTCATCATAATGCAAAACAAAGCTCTGGAAGTTTATTGCACTGAAAACAAACAAACGAGCAAACCCAGTGTGCTTTATTTCATAATCCCCAGGATCTTCCTTCTCCAGGGATCAAATCCACATCTGGTATAAAATACCATTTCATCATTGCAACTGAGCTACACAAATCTACTGAAATTTTGCATCTGTCCTTTTATGCTCAGAAATGCTTTGGGGCTACATGCTACCCAACATCTGACCATACGTGGCATCCATACATGGATCACCAAAAGCTGTATAACTGCAGAGGAACACAGCACACAACACAACCATTTTCTGCATCTTCCAGCGTTTGGCCTTTTTAAGAGACTTCTATAGCACTATTACTGTGTTTCGGGTTTGGCAGAAAAACAGTTCTGGGCAGGTGTAAAGGAAGCTTGGACTGGGTCAAGAGAAATATGGCCAAGAAAGGAAATGAGTTCAGTCTGGAAAAGAAATTAGGACAAGGACATAGGGATCAGTTCAACCAGAAGTGGGGCTGAAGTAGAAAACAAATGGAAGGGGAAACCCAGAAAGGATGCAGCAGAGAGAGGGGGGGCTCAGAGAGGAAATACATATGTACAGGGAGTAATTAAGTGACTGTGGTAATGAAAAGGCAGCAGAGAAAATCCAAAATAACATGGGAAAGATGTAAAATCTTTTTTTTTTTCTCTTTCTCCCTTTACCCAAGATCTGAAAGCTCTTCTTGCAAAGAAAAAGAACTAACTGCATCATAGCCAGACTGAAACTTCCAGTACATGTGAAATATCAAAGTCTTCATTTGCTGCCTGTCATCTGAGACATTTTAGCTTTAATGACACAGATGTGAGAACCATAAGGAATTTAGGCTTGGAATCTATTGTTAATAAATACTTCTAAAACACTAAGTAGATGCTATTCTCCTACATGAAGAATTGAACCATTACTCCACCTAGCAACTAGGGAAACAATTGTAGTCCAGCCACCCCTTTTTTTCATCCTGCCTAAAACTGCCTCTCAAGCCACAATTTCTAATTACACCAGTCATAACCTCATCTGGTGAAAGGAGACATGGCTGCGCTGGAGGGAAAGGGGTGTACATACAAGAGTTTGAATTGATGTTAGTATTGGGTTTTGGGGAGTTCTTCTGCAGCAAGAGTTACAGTTCATTTCCAATACATAGGTTGTTTTATGAGAATATCTTCCTGATGATTACCTGCCTCAAAAGGTGCTCTTTTATCCAGTTATTTTTTTCAGAACAAGGCTGGCATTATGCTCGGTGAGCGCTCGTAGGAACCCTGCAGATCACTATCTTGTACACAGAAGTATTTTGACATTTTATCAGATTAACTGGATATGTCTACTTGAGGTTTTTTGGGTTTTTTTTAATTACAGCTCTGAAACAGTATCATAAAGAGGGTAACTTGAGAAGTTGTTCCAGGGTGAAGGGGCTGCCCCAGGAGCCAGGATCCAGTCACTCGTGTTGGATAAGGGGGTACCAGTGGCGTCCTTTGGCCAGAGCCTCTGGGTACAGCAGGGACAAGTTCTGGCGACCACCGCAGCAGCAGCTGCTGCACCTGGGGTAGGGACTGCCTTCTCAGCCTTGGGGCACCGAACTGCCCTGACTCAGAGGGACACATGCTCCCAGTGTCTACTCATCAGCATTTTCACACTCACCATAGCATTTGCTTCTTGGGTGAATCAATGCAGTTCTCTTTCTTGAGTTTCTTTTCAAGTCTGATGAGTTGCATCTTAAAAACAACCTCTTTTTACTGGGCTCAGTGACTAACTCTAATAATTTAACAGATTACATGGACATGAAAAATATAATTCTGTAGTTACCTGTGCTATTATTCCTGAAGTTAGTGCAGTACCAGCTGCAACGGACCTGAGTAATGACGATGTTCACCCTCCTCCATCCTCATGAGGAAGATGACCTGAGCCTGGAGCACTGCACAGCACCTGTAAGAACAGCAAAACCATAGAGTTACCCATTTCTAAGGATGGACACAGTTTTACTTACTTGTAGGTAGATGCAACTTCTCAAGCCATAGTATGTTCAGCACATTTTGGTTAAACATCTCCTGCTCCTAAGAGAAACATCACAAACTTCTTTATTACCAGGTTCACCAGACAGCTCAGAGGGCAGATTTTGGCTTGAGAGGCCAAACAAAATAGCTTGCCAAACAGACCAAGAAGAGAAGCAGCCCGTGGGAGCAGTGAAAGCACTGAGATAGGTTGTTACCCGTATATAGAATCATAGAATGGGTTGGCCTGGAAGGGATCTGAAAGATGATCTTGATCAGAACCCCTGCCCCATGAGCACAAACACCTCTCACTAGACCAGGTGGGAGGATCTTAATTTTTGCTGTGTGTGGCTAACTGATCTGGCTACCTCATCTATATAGCACCCACAGGGAAGTAAATCCATAAAGCCTGGAGATGTGCATCTGATCAAAGAGTTTAGAAACAAGTATATTGATTACAAAGAGGTGGAAATACGGTCAATGTCATTCAGCTGGTGGAAAAATCAAAACTGCAGCTCTGTTGAGAAGTTCAACATGTCAACATTTGCTCTAATGGGAATAAGGTGCTTAAATACCACTTTGTGTTTAGTTGGGCTTCTTTGGAAGAGAGAGCTCAAAAAATTATACAATGCAGTGGTTATGTTTCATTTTTGCATTTGTGATGGAAGCAGCCCTGACTAGTAGAGTGTCTGCGGGAGACCATCACAGAGCTGTTCCCCGAGGGCACGCAAGAAAAGCTGGTGGAAGAAGCAAGCTGGGAAGAGAGGTGAGGGCTAATAGCATCCCTTGGGAAGAGGGCCCAGCTAAGCTGACAGCACCGGTACGGACCATGATGTAACCTGCACGGTGCCTCAGGAGAGCGGGAGACTTCCTCAGGGGACACTGCAGGTTCAGTAGAACATAGTAGGCACAGAGTTATTTCTAAGTTACTGCAGTCTCAGAAAGCAGGCATTATACTGGGCAATTGAATCCTAACTGGGTTTTATTATATGTACACAAGAAGAAAGGAACTGGATACAGCTTTACTGTGCATAAAGATATGCAAGGCATAAGTATAAGGCACCATTTGTGATATTCAAATATAAATATATTTCTCTGGAAAAAACCAGATTTTTGGACAGGACTACTTCCACAGAAATATACCTAGAAGCTACCACAGTGGCTGTTAACTGTTGTCTACAGACCTTCCTATCATTGGGCCATTTCACTGAAGCCAGCAGTTACACACAAAAAGCTGTCACAGCTGAGCTACCCGACTGAATTTGCCCCACACAGAGAACTCGGGCAAGGTTGTAGGACTGTAAAAGCAAATCCGCAGCAGCGCTGAAAGGGGGGAGTCCCACTAAAATTCCTGCTCAGTGGAGAGGTGGGCTTCTTGCCAACCCTTAAAAGGCTTCCTTTGAGGGGATATTTGAGGGAAAAGACCTCTTGCATTTATGCAAAACAATTAGGTGGGAAAGGCTTTTCCAGAGATGCAAAAGTGAGCAGCTGTGCTGCCAGCCCAGGGGCTGAAGGAGCAGATGCAAAGTGGCCACGCTGTATCCCTACCACCTGCCTTTGTGCTTGCAAGAAGGGGTTTGCTTCTTAAGTGCTACCTATGAAATGTTGACATAAAGCCAATCATTAGCAAGGTTCTTTTGTCAATTTTTTTGAATGCTTTCAGGGTAAAAAGGAAACAAAAAAGATGCAGTTGTTCAAACTGTACTATTTTCTCCAGCTGAAGAGCTTTACTGAGCACAGACCTAATAGTTTTGTTTTCCCTTCCCTTGTGTGGCCTTCCTCATTAGAGAAACCAATTGGAAATCATTAGTGGAAATATTAGTAGGAACAGCTAATGGTTTTAGTCATTCGTACGGAGCAGACACCAGACATTTCAAAAGCTGCTACGTGGAGTAAGTGATTTGCAATACTTTGATGCCGTCAGCCCCCTCGGATTTGCACAATATGCTGCGCAGCAGCTGAGCACTCAGCTTTCCCCTCTCCCACCCAAGCTGCCTTCCTCCTCTCCTGCCCAAGCACTGTCTAAAGGAGGATGAGGATAATCACCTCCGTAAGGGAATGCAAGACTCGCTTTAAGCGCCCTGATGAATAATACTATTTCCAAAGCAATTCATGCATCAAAACTCAGTGTAAGCGCTGTGCAGCAGAACAGAGGCAGAGCGACCATCTCAAAGCCATAGCTTTCTCCGTGAGTGCTTGGAGACCCATCCACTGGAAGCAGAATCTCCCTCTCCAAGGTTTGGGGACCTGGTCTGGATTAGCACTGCTAACTGAAACCGTGCTGAGGGAGGAAGGATCCCTGCACAGAAGAGCAAAGTCCATGCTGGAATAAATGCTGCAGCTGTGTCAGGAACTGCTGCTGAAAGAGTAATGCACTTGCTACTCATACAGATGTTCAAAGAAAGACTTAATCACTTTCTTAATGTGTTCTCTCAATCCCATGATGAATCTAATCAGATGGTTTTTGGTGAAAGCAAGAAGGATTTCAAACTGGTAGGCTCAATGCCCCTTTGCTGTTTCCCAGGGCTGAGGAAGAGCAGGCACATAAGGCAGTTTACTGGCTGCTGGCTCCACTTCAGTCCTCTAGGAATTACACCTGGAATTTACCTTTAATAAGATGTTCACACAACAATGGCCTTGCAAGAAATATAACCAAACACACCATATCACCTTTTTTCTATATATAATTTGCAAGGAATTTCAAAGTTAATCCTGAGCAATTGACTCAGGAGAATTTTAATCCCCCTTCTCAGCACACCACCCACCCATACATGTTAAAGAGCCTGCTTCCTTCTGAAATCGAGGGATATTTTCTCTGAAATCACAGTGACTGGTCTGCTTTCACGTATATTATTCAACCTCTTGCTCCACCACATGAGACTTAAAGTGTAATTTATTGCTATGAAAAACAAAATCTGTGATGTAGATGGAATTCTTTTTATTTTTGTGCCCTGGAATGCCTAATGCATATAAAGAAAGGATAATGTATTATTCTCTACCTCACTAGAGGCTTATATATACATTCCCATTGGTATTGAGAAGCACAATTAAAATGTATGTAGAAAGGCAGAAAATTGGTAAAACAAATGTATGTGAAACGTGCTTTTCAAAAAACACTTTTCCTGTTTTATCCTATGTACGCTGCATAATCTCTATTCAAGATGTAGGCTAATTTTCTGTGACTCAGGATGCATTTGAAGTAATCTTAAAGTAATAATGCATTATTATAGGATAGGAAACATCAGTTTCCTCTCTCAGAGCTGCCTGGAATTCTGGATTGAAACATGACACTACCTTTAAGTCACTACTAGACTGATCTGAAAGATCATCTGTTTCCCTCAACAGTATAGGCTCAAATACTACCCCAACAATATGCTGCTTTTCTCTAAAGTGGAAAAAGAAAAAAACAAAAACAAAAAAACCACTACTGGTATTGATCACCACTGGTATTTTTTCTGCAAGTCATCTTCACTGAGTAAAGTGGGTAGGTCATTGCCCTCAGCAGCTCATTACTGACATGTTAAAGGAAAATCCTATCTCTGATGCACAAGCTGTTGAAGGACTTGACTGTTTCCTGTTGCAAAAAAAAATAAAAATGGAATTGAGCATTATACAACAAACTCCACAGGATGACTAGATGATCTTTCAAGGTCGCTTCCAACCCCTGATATTCTACAATTCTATGAGTGAACAACTACCCTCTCTCACTGCAAGACCCATACTACTTGTGTCTCCTAGAGCTGGGCAGAACTGGAAATGATATATTCCCAGATAAGCAAGACCCAGCTGCCCCCATTGCTGTCTGATTCAGAAGGCAGTTGAAGAAACAGGGGGATACATTTTCACCATTGTTTTGGGACTGCGGTTTGCACAGTCGCTGTGTGACAGAGCAGACAGGAAGGTTGCATTTCTGGGTAAGCATCTGAAATCCAGGCAGACTGTTATCCCCATTATATGTGATCTTAAATGCTTCTCATAGCCAATTTCATGGGGGAAAAGAAAGGGGAAAAAAATCAAGCTAATAAAACACATTAATTGTGACTATTTCACCAAGCATTACTAATTAATCCACTCAACAGCCCCATGGGATAAATCGCTGTGATATCCTGTGGGCAATTTACCACTGCGTCTATGCATTTCTCCAACTGTCTGCTCAATTCACAGAAAAAAATTTACTTGAACTTAGATATTCCCCAAAGTGGTTGTTGGTATGTCACCCATACCTATAGAACAATAACAGCACCAAAGACAAGGAGTTTCACTTCAGGAATATCTTTTTCTTCAGGTTCACAGTCTTAAAATCCTTTTCTCATTATACTGAGGAGAGAAATGGCCTGAAAGTTCTTTACTTGAAAGATGCTTTTTAGTTAAAAGCATGGGAGTGCTGATGTCTTGTGTTATAAGAAGTTTCTCAGATGCAAGAAGATCACATATTAAAAATGCTGATGTTAAAAGCCTGTTTTGCTACATTAATCCTCCTGACTTGATTGAGATTTCTTTCAGGAGTAGGAGTTTGCAGGAGTGAGTCCAAGGGATGCCCAAGCTGTAATGAGACATCACTGCTTGCTGGAGTTCCCACAGCAAACCTGATTTGTGCCTTCCATGCCAGGACATCAAAGACAAGTAGTGCAGCTCGTGCAAACACAGTTGCACCAAGCCTGCTACACCAGGCCATGCTATTTTGGCACGGACCAGCAATGTGAGATTTTACCTAGTGCCTTTAAAGGAGACCTCTTTCTGTATGCCATTTGGCAGACACTGATAACAGCATCCCAAGCTAATTAGCTCATGCAAACAAGCCACACTTAACTTGATCAAGTACAACTGAAACAGTAAATGCTTTTTTATATATGATTTTGAACACTAGTAAGCTTTTTAATTTACTGGTTTTTGAGGCAAAACAGATATTCCTACTCTGTGCTGAGAAGCAGGCTGATGCAAAATGTCACTGAGGTGGCTCTAATCTTGCCCGTATCAGAGAGGAGCTCAGTTTGCATCTCCCAGGTCCAGAGCACCTTCCCAACCTGGCTGCCCCCAACAGGAGCTTGGTTTTGCAAGAACCATCATTTAGTGTGGCATTTCTAGCCGGCTTTCCAGAAGATTTCAGTCTAATTAAAATATCCTTTTATAAGCCCTATTTGCAGGGTATGAAGACCTCAGTACACCACAAGGGAGCCTGGGCTCTACATTAACACCTTTTGGTAGTGCTCTCTCCAGTGGTTGCCTAAGTAATGAACGAGCAATTAGGGAAACTATGAAAGGGATGGAGGAATGAAAGGGGGAAACTGTATTACACAAACAACTTGCTCTGGAAGAGGACCAGTGTAGGAGCTGGAAAATTGTTTACAATTCAGTGTGACCTTCCAACCTTTTGCTATGCTGGTGACATCAAAGAAAGATGCCATATCTATGATGATTTACACAAATAATCAAATTCCTAAATTTACAGGGGTTTTTTTCTCCCTTTCATGTCTTGCCTTTGATGTTGCAGCCTCCCTATGCAGGTGCACTAACAGTTTTGGTCAAAGAAAAAAGGTATGAGAGCACTAAATGAATATTCCAGCTCTGATTGGGCTCTGCAGGAAGACATGACATTAACATGAGTATGAAAATCTACCCAGGAGACGGAAAATGCTTTTAGATCTGCCCAGAAGGCCAGGTATTTATTTTTCAAGGTTCATATTCCAGAGTTAAAAAAATAAATAAAAAAGTATCTCATAGCTGGAATACAGTTCATTACACCATCCCATGCCAGTTCACATCCTTTTTTATATTTACCAACCTCATGATGACATCATTACATGATTTAATCTAGTGCTGAATATTAAATGTAGCAAAATCCAACTGTGCTAATTTTGAAAGACAGTTTCCATCAAATAAAGCCATACTGCATTGCTACTTTATCTCAGAAAACTACTAAAAAGTAAGATCTGGTCAAGAAGAAGTATAGCATGTAGGTACCTTATTCAATGAAATTATAAAAAGGTAAGTTATTAAGCCATTTATATATATATATTTTATGTTAAATTTCTATCTGCCAGCAGTCCTTTGAGAATTCGGCTTTGTTCTGTGCGTTTCAACAGAGACTAGCTGGAATATGCATTATTTATTACACATGCAAATCATGCATGATAATCTCAATGAGCTATGGAAAGGATAATTGATCCAGACAAACATTAAATTAGATTAAAAATTAGTCTAACATCTCTGTGTTTAACACTGAAGAAAGACATTAAGTTGTCTTAAGAAAATAGGAAGGAATATTTAAAACAGCCTACCTGATATCTACACAGTGCTTCCTTTAATATTTTCAAGTTAAAAATAACAATTAGCCTTAAGAGTTGTTAAAACACACATTCAGGTTTGTAGCAGAACAACAACATTCACAGGATGTACTCTACACTCCTAGCCACAGGAAATAACATTTATTCAACCAAAATAAGAACATCTAAGGTATAAGGAAATTACCGCTTAGCAAATATATCTAATTGTGTACAAAAGGATGATACACCACGTGAAATTAATCAAAAAAATTATCAAAACCACTCTCATGCCAGTGTACTATTTCACAAGACCTAAGAAGCAATAACTGTTATACTCCTTTTAACAGCTTACATCTGTCTACGCAGTTTGTTGGTTTGATTATAAAAAGAAGTTATCTACCTGGGATTTTCAATGCAACTGTATTTTAGACTTCATTAGTAATGCATATGAGTGTTTTACAGACCCAGTCTGAGGAAGAGCCCCAGAGCTATCAGGTCACACAGGAGCACAGCCCCCAGCCCACGCAGATAACAGGAATCTCTCGGAGTGAGCAGTACTGGGGTTGCCAATTACCAGCAATGTGCTGCAGGAACCACATTACAAATGCATCACTGCTAATGGATTTTAATAACCTGCAGCAGCTTACGGCAATCGGCTTGCTTCAGTGAGGTTCTACTCATCAATGATTTTACTCCATGTACTCAAAATATACTGAAAGAAATTTAGCTAATATATCATGGATCTTTTGCACCAGTTTTGAACCAAAATAAAGTTTTGATCCAGGTGCAGTCTTCACAGCTGACAGCCCCTGTCACCTATAACTGCCACCACAGGTTTAGTGTTCATTTTATTGATTCAATAAGACCTCCCTGCAGTATTATTGCATAATATATACAGATATCTGATGAGATACCAATAGACACCAGTTTACAATGTTTTGGTTTGCTGTTCTTTTTGTTTTCTTGCTTTGAAATTCAAGCCACTTGATTCTCAGTTTTCTAGAGGGCTTATCTAAAAACCCGACTTGTGCCCTTTTGAGACGAATAAGGAAGAGTGCTCTTGGACATGGCTACAGAGATCTCTGTAGGACAGTTGTGATCTTTTTGAATGGCAGTGACTGAAGAAGGTTCTATGCTCATACAACATGGTTCAAATTTCCTGTGCATCTATCATGTAACTCAAGCTTGAAAAAACAAGTCTACAAAAAACCTAGGCAATATGGGACAAAAATTTCTCACTCCTGTGTAGGCTTACTTGACTTTCCTACTGTGCTTTGCTGTGAAATGTTCTCTGAAGTACTGACCCTGTATTACCTTTAAACCTTTTGAATTAGGTGATATTAAACACCCAGATGAAGCCAACTCTTCACTCCAGCTTTTTTTTCCCCCACCCCTTAACAAAAAGGGGTTTTTTTCCTCTATAAAAATCATCTGTCCTTTCCCCTTCCTCCTAGCTTTTAGTCTTCCCCCTTGCTTAGGTTGGCAATAACAGGAGCTAGCAAATCCACGTGTAAAAGCAATCATATTTTCAGGAATCTGAGAGGTTAAATAGACAAATAGTTCATGTCATAGTCCAGGAATAAACACCATCTCCTCAAAACACATATAGTACAGAACAATTAAAACTTGGATTTTTATTTTGGACACTTTCTAACCTGCTTGTATTTCTTCATGTGAAGCTTTCTTCTGTAAGTTCACCTAGCTGTCTCAGTGTCTTTCCTACTCCCTTTATTTTGACTGTGAAATTTGAGAAAGCATACACAAGGTAAAATACGTTAGACCCAGCTTTTACAAGGTCTTTGACACAATTTTGGAGCCATAGAAGTGAAACACTCAAGAAAAAGTTAGGACCAAGGGGAATGCTTTAGCAACAGCCAATGTTGAAGGGACTGGAAAACAGGCAGAGGACTGGTAGATTTTCTTTTAATACATAAAACAAAACTCATCGCCAATACTCCCATTACACCATTACAGATCATATTGCAATGCAGATGTTTCACGTATTCTAAACTGTAATTTAATTAAGTTGTTCATGAGCATACTACACTTGAATTCCACTGAATTTCTAGCACATCTATGGAAACACTTCACTGCAAAAATAGGGCTTCTCATCACTGCCTACCTCTCTTTTCATACAACTT
This sequence comes from Apaloderma vittatum, assembly GCF_000703405.1. Lineage (NCBI taxonomy): Eukaryota > Metazoa > Chordata > Aves > Trogoniformes > Trogonidae > Apaloderma > Apaloderma vittatum. The sequence goes on along the minus strand of NW_009703041.1, from coordinate 160,730 downwards.
GTGCATCCAAGAAAAACACCATTTATGCATAAAACCTAAGCTTCAGATACATGCAGTAACAATAAAGTGCTTGGTTGGATTACTTTATGTCCTGGTTTACAGAAACTGTCTCATAGGTTTATGTCCTAATATTATGAGACTTTGGAATCAGTAGGAAAACAATGAAAAGGCAGCAGACCTTACTATAAGGGAAATCCTATAATTTTTATATGTTTTGGATGCAAGCTTCAACATTGTTACCCAGCCTAAAAATCATTACAGAAGGTTAAACGGATACTGAATATATCTGCAAGACAAAGTCTTCAGGCATCCTACCAATCACCCTTAACTCTAAATAAAAAACTATAGAAAAAGTATATCATAAATTAATCATTTCCCCATTCTACTACTGTAATTTCTTACCTCCTCTTTCTTTTTCTTCAAATGGAGTTACAATAGACCTTTCTCAATGTATAAAACAGCTTCTATTCTCACTAAACATTAGCTACTCTGTTCCATTTACAAATATAAAATCTCTAATAAAAAAGTAGAGCCTATTACCACATAAAAAAGCAGCTTCAAAAAAACCCAACAGCATCTATGTTAGATTTTCTTTTGCTACTTTAATAAAATAAAATACATTAAGCTATTCTCCTAATCTACTTCTGGATATATCCCTACATAGCAAATGCTTTCTTCTCAACACCAGCTTCAGATATCAATATTTTTCTTCCCAGTGCTCCAAGTGAACTATTTATATATCACAGCCCCACCCTGTGATTCACCAAATTACGCACTTCACCTGGGATGGTGGGTGGAGTCCTCCTATTTAAAGGAGAGTTCCAAGCAGAATGGGTTTCTGGGTACTCTTTTTTTTTTTTTGTTTGTTGTTGGGGATGTATTTATCAGGGGCTATGACTTCATGATTTTTAATTATTTGCTAACTTTCTTACTCATTTTTTTTTTATTTATTATCTATTTGTAACAGTACTTGAGTTTTCTAACAAGGGAGTAAGTTTGGTGTAAAGGGAACGTAGTCATATGTTATAGTTCAAATGTTTTTTCTTCCACATTATTTTGAAGTTTTTCTTAAGTTTAAAGAAGTTTTTATTTTTTTTTGAGAGTTAATGTGAATGAGTCAGATGATAGAAGAAAGCACTGAAGATTTCAAAAATCCCAGAAGACTATTATTTCTTTCATTCAAGTATCTCCAGCAACGGTAAAAAAGCCCCAGCAGTGACAGTAGTCCCTTCCCTTTTTTTGTCCCCATGAATTCTTTGTCTTTGAAGGAAGCAAAGAGAAAGTTGGCTTTGTATATTAGTTCTTAGCTTCTAGCTATTAGAGGGGAAAATCTATTTGAAATAAGGTATTTCGCTCATGTTGTTAGAATTTATTACAAAATCAATTATTTGAAAGCCTGTGGGGGAGGGATTGGAATCCTTATTTTCAATCTCCTTGGAGAATATTCTGTAATAAGCTCTGATCATGTTTATTCCCTTGCAATAGATATCTGAAAGCAGCGGTTATTTTTTGGTGCAGTAAGCTCACTGGCCTAACCTATAACCTTTCCAGAATTTTAATTTGGTCCTCTCTATTATTTAGCTTTCAACTGTTAATTCAGGTTTGGGTTATGTTCCTTATCAAAGGACATCAGGTTTTACAAGTTTTCCTGAGTAAAGCATTCTTCTGAAAACAGTGTTGCCTGGAATTGGCAAGTTACCGGATTAAAGGCAAGTCAAAATACAAAATCTTGAGTTTAACTGATTTGTTTTGGATTTACTTTCCTATGTCCTCATTAATGATGTTGTTTTAACACCATCTCCAGATGTATGTCTTCCTAGGTTCTTTTGGTTTTGGAGTGGTTTTGTAGCTTTGCAGTATTGAGTTCTCTGTTTGCACAAAACTTTTTTTCTTTTTTGCTTTTCTTTTATGCTTATCCTTGTTTAAGCATTTATAGGCTGGTCATGATTCAGTTCTTAAGGAGTTATAAACTTGTTTCTTTTTTCCGTAGTAGTGTACACCAAAGGGCTCCAGCATTATTGCATACTGGTGGCCATGGAGTTTGTATTTCTTTTGTGTCAGTTACGTAGGAGGTGGGCAACTGAAGGTTAAAAGTTAATGCAGGAGTCCTAAAGAAGCTGGTTCTACTTCTGACTGTGGTCACTGCGTGAGATGTACACAGTAACTCTGAACAGAATTACAGATCACCCCAGAGAGTAATAATTATATTAACAGAGGGGGCTGGTTACCTCAGTGGTTTGAGCAGCGGTGCTGGCAACAATGACAACACCGAGGTCATGTGTTTGATTCCTGCTCAGTCCCCATGTGTTGCCTGGTCTAGTCGAGAGGTGGCGTCACTGCCCATGACAGGTAGGTTGGATTCAATGATCTCTAAGGTCCCTTCCAACCTAGGCCATTCTATGAAATGTTTCTATGAATCTATGTCTACCATTGGCATGAAAACAATGCAATATTTCTTACATTTAAGAGTTGTATACATTAAAGATGTAAATGAGCCTACCTTAAGTAGTTTGCTCTTAGTGTGATACACCATTGTGCAGGCAGACCAAGGAACGCAGGTGTGTAGTCCCAAAGATAATGGTGCTTGCCTTGGATGTTGAGTCAGTTGGGCTGTTTGTGTGCTCACAGCACCCCTGAGGCATGTTGTACAACATACCTCCACAAATGCAGCCTCTTTTTTTTTTTTTTACCCTCATTTCTGGTATGTCATTTACTGAATGTTTTAATGCAGTGACTAAAAAAAAACTTCAATACTGTTTTCTTTATCTTCATTGCCTGGAAGCTGTAGACAACTCAGTTACAGTTAAAGACGCCTGTCAATTTAAATGGTTCAGGACTTTGAGTATCTAGGGAGATTTAGGATAGCCTGGGTATGAATGACATCAGCCCAAACTCTTCACAATGCCTTATTTCTATGAACAGTCCCTTGAAGATCAATACACTTGAAAATAATTCTTTGTGTCAGTGGGAGGAGTGAATCCCATAACCCTGTCCAAATCCATGGGCACAGCGCCCCTGACTGCTTTCAGCAGGAGTAGGGCTTTACACTGTTCTTGGGGACTATTTATGCAAGTGCTTTGCCTGCTTTATTTTGATTTTTTGTTTGTTTTAATCAGAAGGCATACTTCACTGTGCCTCTGGGGCTAGCAAAAAGCCCATGCTTGGCATCATCTAGATCCTGAGATGGAAGATTTCCTGTTCCCTGAGCAGTTGAGCCTCATGTTTCCTTAATGTTGAACCATCTACAGGAGCTGCTGGGAGTTTTGACAGCAGGAGGGTTTGGGGAACATGTGGGGAGCATTATCTGACACAGTACAAATCCTTCTAAAAGTGTCTGGTGCTTTCTGAAACCTTTACCTGTGACTTTCTGGGTCCAGCCTGCAGCACTGACTCAGTATGCACCAAACCTTGCTTTCCCTATTTTGGCAGACTTCTGTCCCATTACTTCATTTGTTATTTGAGATTAACTCTTAGCTCTTCTCAGAGAAGTCACTTTTGCATTGCATGTTACTCAGTAGCATATTTTGATGCTGTTTTATTTGAAAGGTTTAAACTTTTAGGCTGACAATCTGATGCAGTAGGTTGAAAGTAATTACAATGCAAGAAATTCACCTCTTGATCACATTTTTGGTGCTTTCAGATGTATCTCTGGCCTCTCCGAGTTCTATATGTATTTTTTTTATCCCCTTTGTTACCTGTTTAATTGCCTGTATTGATATATTTACTTATTTATTCTTTGGGGATTATGGCAGATGGAAGATTTTTATGTGTGGCATAGGGGAAAGACAGAGCGTGTGAACTAAAACACAGCCCAAGTAAACAGTTCACATACAGTATGAAGGGTTGTCTGAAAATAGGCAACTAATGGCAGGTGTTTGAGGGTTTTCAAATACTTGAACCCTCTGAACTACATATCCAGAGCAAACGTCTACTCAGTGCATGATAATTGCCTTCATTGACTCCTTGCATCAGTTCCCCTCGATGTTTTTGCAGCTATGGACTATCTGGGCTCCAACCTGCACATGTTGTACTTGCTCTTGCAAATAAAGTTAAGCATGTTCTCATCAGGTTTTTTCTCTTTTTTTCCATGTATTGCATCCCACAAAAAACTTTGATCTCTGCCTCTAATTACATCTGACAAAAGCACTAGTAGTTACAGAGTAAACAGCTGGAAGAAGGCAGAGCTTAGGCTTGAAATCTTAATGCAATGATCTTTGAATCACAACACTAACATTTTTAGTGTGCTTTTTTTCCCTTATGTGGTCAATATGCCAGAACCCCAATCTGCTGCTTTTCTTTTTAGTTATTTTCCAAAGTAACACTAGCTTTTTGCTAGTGTTTAGTCTTCTCTGCTGCTTGGGCTAATTAGCTTTTTTTTTACTTTACCATTTATTTGAAACCCTTTGTTGAATTCTAACTGAATTAAAAATAAATACAGATTATGTAAAACAGCAAGTAGATATCTTATTGGGGGGCTCTAATTGTGGTCACAGCTTGACAGAGGAGTATAATCATTGGTATTGGTAGGACCAATATTGGAACAAACAAACAAAACAAAGAAACAAGAAATAACTTCTGGTTTGGTTGCTGGGTTTTATCATATAGTTTTCTTAAATGAATGTCCAGAAAAATAGCTAGATTAATAATTTGGACAGCTGGTATTCTAGTGTGCAATTCTTGCTTGTTGTAACTCATGAGCACTGTTAAACTATTAGACTACTGTGTCTAATCTATTCTGTTCAAAAGATCAAGTCTTCTGGAAACTAAAGAGAGATTGAAACTCATCACATAAGCAACAAAGTACATGTCGTAAATCCAGAGTTCTGACAGATTTCATGAATAAATTAGTCTTTGTACAAGCTACATTTTAATTAAATTGAAAAGATCAGAAAGTGTGTTAGTGCACAAGCTAAATCAATCAAATACACAGGCTGTGCACTAAACCTCGGGAATATAACAGGTGGTTTTAAGTTTGCAATGGAAATGTAACATTCAGGTTACCTTTTCTGATTGCAGGTTTGTGTCTGGCAGTATAGGGATGTCCAAAACCAGCTCTTCTCTTCCAAGAGTGTGCTCTCAAGTGTCACTTGCTCTCCTCAGCTCATGGGCATTTCTTCCCTGTTAGCTCTAGAACTCAAATCCAGACCTTGGTATCTCCACAGCACAGCTCCACATGATGAGCTCTTCATCATCCAACACTTCTCAAGTGTTAATTCCTCCACTGCTGTACGCAGGTGAGTCCTTGCTGCCGAACTGCCCAGTAGTCTGGAAGAAGGAAGTATTTCTTTATTTTGGCTGTGGGTGAGGACTAATATTACCACAGTGGTTCGTTTTTGCCGAAGAGAATGAAAACACTTGTGAAGCTACCCCACAGTACCTCTTTTCCTGCCTGTGGCATCATGTTCCAACTGAGGGGGATAACTGTTTTCATCTAGTGTCACTGTAAATCCCCATGTATGGCACAATCAATAACTTCGTGTGTTACCACTGACAACTTCCACTTACTCACATAGGTTTGTATCTTCTATAGACAATTGATTGAATCTTTAATTTACAAGACAGCCTGTCTGCAAAGATACATGCGTGTCCTGTATGCAAACCTTACCAGGCGATGTTGGGATCATTTCTACCTGAGGAAGTTGCTGCCCTGTTCCCCCAGTGCTGGGTTTGAATCTCACTGTACTGTTGGTACTCTAGTTCTCTTGCTGGGTATTACGGAAATCATTTCATGGGTGGCTGGCTGCCTAAAGGAGAAATAAAGTTTCACATCTCTTCATTTAACCCGAACATAATAATTAAAACACATTTTTCATCTTAGCATCCCCTTAGGCCTTAACATATTCTGAGGAATATGCCCTAATATGAAATGAGCTTCGAGATAAATGGTCCTGGATTTCGTTTGAAAGTCACTGCTGGAAAGAATGCATTTGTTTCCCTATTCATGCCACCTTTTATTTGTTTTTTATATTCCAATGTGTTAAGATAAAATTGTCTCATCACAACCTACACTTTAACTACAAACCTCTGTGTCTTCCTATGGGTACAAAAACTCCTTCGGGGCTTGTTTGCTTTAAGCTTGTGCAGCCAGGGAAGGCTCCCCAAATTGAGCAATGTGTCCGCCAGCTCTCCTGCCTCTCCTTCCCCTGACCCCAATATTACTTGCTCCTGTCTCCAAGAACTATAGGTTCAGAGTAAAGTGCCATTTGCTCTTGTAGTATGGAATAAGGTTGTTATTCCCAGGAAATTCAGGGAAGGCCGGTGATATGTCTTTGAGTAAGATACTATTAAAATGAATGGATGTAGCTCTCCCTGACTGAGAGCTCCCATATGTGTGTTTATTATAAATTCCCCCAGCCAAACTGTCTAATCAGTTATGTGTGAGCCCCAGCCATGGCAAAGTTATGTTCATGGAAATGCATCAAGCTCCCCAGTTCCCAGAAAGCCTGAAGAGTTTTGTACAGTTATGAGTACAGAAAATTACTCTAATGAGGAATCTACTTAAACGTAATTGTCTCATTTAATTGAACTGTTTAAATTACTAATCATTCTGTAAGTATTACTTTCTAAGTTGTTTTTAGTGGCTAGTTTGCCCTTTTTGTTGTTGCTGAAGGAACTGAGTAATAATTAACTGACCCAGTGTGTAATTATACGGCAGAAAATAAGCTAAGAGACGTTTAATAAAAGGAGGCTATTAACAGGACTTGAATTTATGACCTTCCAAATATGAAGCAAACATCTTATCCATGAGGTCACACAAAGCTCTCACAACAAGTCTGAGAATTTATGGTCCCTAGATCAGCCGCATAAAGACTCTGCTCTTGTTCTTTGGATGCATTGGAAACATACTGAGAAACAGATCGTTATTAGAAGGAATACAGCAGTAGAAAAATGATTGAGACAGGTTTTTCCTCTTGAAAGTCCAGCTCTATACCTGTGCTACAGGCTGTGGAAGTCATGCCGAAGGTGTATCTGGAGTTTAGAAAAAAGAAAGCAAGACACATAGCTCTGTGTCTCTGTATGAATGGTCGTGAACTGTCTATACGACCAGTCCGTAGAGATCACATGTCCCCGGTTGGGGTATGCATGACTATGGTGAAAGCTGCAGTTCTATATTTGCAGGTGTTCTTTCACATTTTGGGATCTTCCTTATTTTGCTCCCACGATGGGCCCACTGAAGACAGATTTTTTAGCATCAACACCCATAGCAGAGCATCAGCTACAATGAAGGGTGGTGGCTTTTTAAGCTGTGAACATGACTGATAGCTGAGTCCTTTTTATACCCAATTTCCAAGTTTGAGATAAGAAAATTACTGAACACCTTGGCTAGGTAGCTTTTGCCATGCTTTCTTTGGCCTTTAGGACCTAGTATATTTTACTAAATCTCTCCCATAATTAGCAACACGTTTGCGGCATTCTCTGTGAAATGTTTGGCCCTGCGAAACATGGCACTACTTATCTGTAGAGTTGCTGCTCTAGCTTAGGGAAAATGAGACTGTTGTAGTTTCTGATTAATGGCAATGTGAGCAGTTTCCGTGCGAGCTAAAGCTGCTTTGTGGTTTAGCAAGTGAAGCAGAGCTTGTCCTATGTAATTACTATGTCAGTTTGCAGGATTCAAGAAAGAAGTGCCATGCTCATTCCTGAAACCAAATGGATTTTCCTCCAAACTCAAGATGACGGATGCTCTCTCTTTGGGACTTCAAGTATTTTGCTAACTTGTGTGTTTATACAGTGATACCATGTACTTAGAAATACGTGGTGTGAGGAAATAATTTTGCTGCAGGTGCCCAAGAAGATGATATCTGTGGAAGTACTCTAATGCCAAGCGCAGGTTGGAAAGATGCCAGTGCTTTCTGCTGGCTAGAGAGCCTTTGCAGTACTAGTCCCACAGGACAAGGACCGATATTTAGACAGCTCAGAAAACACAGGGAAATGGGAACACTGAAAGTTGCAAGTGGTAATAACTGTTTTCAGTGCAGCTCAGCTTTGTTCCCATTCTTCATCCCGTGTACACAGTAAAACTGGAGGTATGTAAATGTAAAATAGCATTGCATCAGAGCAATACTTGATTGATTTCTTCCCTAGAGACCAAACAATGTCTTTGAGATGATGAGATGTGTCACCTAAACTTCTCTGAATCATTAGTGATGAGCACAGCATGATAGCGTGGCTGTAAAGTGCCAAAACTTTCAGTCCAACCCTTGTGAGCATATTGCTCTGGGTGCTGTGATTAGCACTGCTTTTCGGAAACAATTCTGAGTTGTGGGCTGGGGCAGAGAATAAGAGTTCACAGACTAGATTCAATTAAAAAGAATAGAGACCATGTCTTTAAATCTTAGTACTATCATAGTACTATCCTTGAGTAATAACAGTTCTTGATTGCTTGCTGATTTACAGGGTAGAAAAGCCTGTGTGCAAACAGATTCGCAAACTGATTTCTAAAGCAAGCAAAACCACTTTTCAGACAGAGTCATGGTCTGCCTTATCGAATATGGGTCCAGTTCAGGCAAGGTTGATGACCTCAGTCAAATATTTATTAAAGGGGAAAGAAGTATTTGTAGTGACTTGTTTATTTTAGCTCTTGCTCACACTGATAGGATTTCCTCCCCTGGGTTATCACCCTGAAACTTTCCTTGTGACTAACTTTGTCATTTGGAAATGCTTTCTGTCCACATCCCACTTTTCCTGCTTTTGAGCAATAGAAAAACAAGCAACTTGTTTCACCAGTGGGGTTATGTGGCTTTTGCTGCCCCAGGCAGTGGGGCAGGGTAGTGGTGGATAGTGGTGGGGTAGGTCAGAGCAAAATGAGGATGACTTCTCCAGGGCACGTGCCCTGCACCAGCAGCTTGTGGTCAAACTGCCATCCCAGAGGATGCCTGAGAATTCTGTCTAGTAGTGGCTGAACAATCTTGCATGTGAAGATGAAACAGCTAAATACTTTTATCAGTTTTGTGTGTCTCCTGAGCTATACTGTAGAACAAATTGCAAAATTACATCTAATTAAAAAAAAGATCATGTGATTCAGCTTTACTACAGATACATTATTGCCTGCGTAATATGAATAGGATGCAATGAACATTACAGTTAGGTTTGGCAACGTTTGCTTCATGCAAGATTCAAAGTGATTTTTAATATACTTGCCACTGGTAAGATAACACTTAATGCTTTTATAGCCCTTCCACCTCTGGATCTGGAAGTACTGTGCAAAGAAGGGCAAGTACAATTATTTCTGCAATTATAGGAAGAGATTAAGAGGCAGGCAACCTGTAAAACATGCCCAGTATGATGATGTAAATTAGTGACAAGATCAGCAGAGACGTTTGCCTTTACTGCCTTTTCAGTACTGCAGAATATCAGCTACTTGTGGCAACAGTAATGATAAATGGAAATGAAAATGTTATAAAATGATTATATCCATATAAATTAGGCATCACTTTCATTAAAAGAAATGGCTTTTGGCTTTTACAGAACTGGATTCCTCACGCACCAGTGCAGTCTGAGGAAAATTAATCTCCTTTTAACTTAGTTTGTAAATAAGTTTCCATAAGTAGTATGTTGCTCTCAGGTAGTGAAATAGCATTGAGGATCTCATTAACCTCCTGTTCTTTGTTGCACTCTCAATGTGGCACTGTCACGATGTGAGGTTTCTGTTTCTTCTGGCTGGGGTTCATCACAGAGCAACAGCAGAGTTCTCTGTTCAACAAAGGGAGAAAAAGTTGTTGGGCTCCATATACAGTTTGCATATAGCATGTTTTCACCATAGTTCATGTTATTTTAATTGGAATGTTTATTTTAGCAATTGAGAAGTATCCAATGTAAGTTAACACAGGTGACCTGCTGTTTACCAGAACTAGTTGTAAAAATAAATTGGCCAGTAGTAATTTCAAGTAAAATAATTTTCTTTTTCACGGGGTTCTTTTCCTAATCAGAGAGTAACTCACCATAATGTTCTTGATAAACATGGCCTTATTTTGTGCTTTATTCTAGCAATCAGCTTTGTTATTTATCTATTTGAATCACGTAAAAAGCGACTTAATGTAAGTATGCCATCAGGTCACTGTGCATGACCTGTGTTCTGTTGGGGAATCATTTAAACTAGACTATTTTCTTCTTGTTACTGGCAAGGGAGAAAATTTTGAGCCGAGCCTCACATAAAGGCCAGGGTTCCTTGTATGCTGGCTCAGCACCAGCAGCCGCTGTGGTAACTCAGCCGAGGGTATAAGACAGCAGCTGCCGTACGTGCCAGAGGGTGTATGTTCTGCTGTATATGCTTGTATTTGTTCATACGAGAACATATTTCAATGAGCAAGCGGACTGAGCCTATGTCATTATTTAGAGCACACTTTCATAACCACTCTTTTATTTCCATGAGGAGATTTTGTTGTTTTGATTTTAAGAATCTCTACCTAATGTGTCTGAAGGAGAATTAGTGTTGCTCAAATAATATAAATTGCTCTTTTTACCCATCTGAGCAACACATGACCAGTCTTGCCAACTTTTTCATTTAAAGGCCAGGAAAGACAACTGTGATCGTGGCATTGGACCTCCTGAGTACTGCTGAGTGCAGGATATCCCAGGGGGTTTTGCAAACTCAAGTTTGGATGATGGAAAGCATCTTTAATGCGTAGAGTTTTAAAGGAGATGGGTGAACATGGAGCAGTCCCTGAATCTTAGAGTCAGGCTTAAATCAAAAGCCAAGCCAGCATAATACTTTTAGAACCCACCATGTTGTCTAGTCATTTGCTGATGTAGCCACTGCTAGCAGAAATCCTGTTGGCTGTGTTCCCTTGCAGTGTGACTGCAGGCTGTGGTGACATCCCTCCCCATGCAGCCTTTTTAATCAGAAACATGAAGGAAGTTATTGAATGTGTCACACTTTCTGCAGCGTTCACACGTGTTAGTGTTAGTTCCAGGAGGCCAGTGAGCATGTTGTGGAACGGATACCCCTTCCAGTAAATATCCAGGGTGCTGTGTCCCTGTTCCCAGCCATTTGCCCAGTGCCTGAGACCTGCAGGAGTTCCAGACCCTGGAAATACAAGCCAGGGCTACTCTTGCTTCTTGGCAGCCTCTTTGCACTTTATCCCTCTAATCTCAGCTTTAATCCTGAGGTATAGTTCCCATTTCAGCATTGTTTACAGCTAAGAGGGACAGGAGGATTCTGGAGCTGGTTTAATCTAAACACAGATAGCTCAAGGCTGTCCAGACCTATAAAAGGAAATAAATAAACTTCTTTGAAGATCAGAATTGTAACAGGAATGGTTTTGTTTGGTCTTTATTTAGCTTCAAGGAAATGAAATTCATGTTGTGGTTGTTCTGCGTGTGTGTTTGTTCTTAATTAACTAGAAAAACTTTGCGTGTGCAATGCAGAGAAGAAAATCTTGGCACTGTAAGGATGCTGTCCCCTGTGTAATTTGTTTTGTTTTATTTCTCAGGAGCTTTTACAAGATTGTGTTCACAAAATGAAGTACCAGAGAAACTTAAGAAAAATAATGGAAACAAAGTGTGTATGAAAAAATTGATTATCATATGGTTATGCAAATGTCCATGCGACTATATAAAGCATATGACAAGTATAAAGTATGAGTACATGAAGAGTCTAATACAAAGTAACAAACAAGCTTGGGATTAAGACTTTGAATTGAAGCTGATTTATTCGCTAGAAGGTGATAGCTCAGGAATGGAAATAAAGATTGATTTATTTTTGTTTGGGTTTTAAGGAAAAAAGTGCCTCCTACCTAAACTGTAGTAGAAGTAACACCGTACGGTGAATCCCTGGCAAGAAGGGACGAGGCAGATTCTCGTTTGGTTTGCAGTCGCTGTGCCCCTAAAGCAGCTGAGCATCTTGCTCACCATGCAAACATACCCAAAATAATACCTGAACGTGTTTGGTTTGGGTTGTTTTTTTTGTTGTTTATTTATTTATTTATTTTAGGGGCTGTGGAGTTAGGAAGAAGCTGAGGGAAACGCTATGTTTTTCTTTTGTAGCTGTGCTGGAGCAGTGTGTGCAATCTTCCTCTATCACAAACGTGCCCTGCAAGGCAGGTGATCAAAGCGTCCGGCCAGTGCTCCCAGCACTAACCGGGAGTTTCTGTAGCAGCAAAGGAATGACAGCCCGCGAGGAGAGGTGAGGAATGCCACGGAGTCACAGGTCAAGCTGTAATGGCTAGTGGAGCCCCGAGTGGGATTCCTGCCATTCCTCCTTCGTGATAATTTTGTCTGATAAAAAAGGCACGGAGCGGGCATGCTCCCTGACAGCAACCTTGGCAAGGGTAAAGCTCAAATACAGTAGGTGGAATCGCAGATGAATGTGTGTTAACCAGGGCAAGCAAGATACAGTCAAGTCAGGGCATAAAAAAGGTACACAGATGATCTGTGCAAAGACTGGCATTATGTACATATACAGTAACAGAACTAAATAGCCCCCGCTGTGGTTTTGTTGTAATTATATTGCTAGTATAATAATTTCATTGTATAAATATCATGGGTGTTAAAATACAAGTTGTGTTACAGTCTCCCATAATAATAAATGACTGATCGTTATTAATTTAAATCATCTTTCCAGGCCATTTTGTTTCAAAGTAGCAAGCTTGGATTTAAAAACAGAGCAATAAATGTTAAAATAGAGCCAGGTGGACAGATCAAAACGCAAAGCTTGGGAACATTGTATCTTAGAATCCCAGTCCAAGGTGTGCACACCAGATTGTGTTATGAGCGAAAAAGGTAAGTACTGATTTATACAGAGTTAAGAAAGGCCTGCTAGCCCAGCTTATGTTTTAACAATCTAACCTATTTAGGACTCAGTCAAAATGCTAGGCCAGTACAAGACATGTGACCTCTGAGTAGCAATGCAAAATTGTGTGATTTGGGCTACAAATACAAAGAGATATCCCCAGGAGATATGATTTACAGCATTTAAATGTGGGGGGGTTTCCCCTTTCAGAAAGTAATATTTCATATTTTCTAAAAAAAGCAAATGATTGGGATGTGATTTATAAACTATGGGTAAGAAACTGTTCTGACAACTTCAGAGTGACTGATCCCTGTACCCCTGACAGGTAAGCAAGGTAAATAGGTAAATAAAATCAAAGGTGACATTGGTTCTCTAGTTCCCAGCTTATCAGATAGTTGGGTAGAGACAGATCTTATCGATGAATTGGTCTCCTAAGAAAATACCTCTACTTTCTAGTGTAGATCAGGCAAAGAAACTAAATTAAAAAGCACCCTCTCCATTTCACTACTTAGTATCTTATCACCTGTCTGCTGTTCTCGATGAGTGCATTTTATTACTTATGGCTCTAGGAGAAAAGGTCTAAAATGTAGGTTGAAATAGTGATACTGTGGAGCTTGAGGTGATTAATTTCTAATAAGTGTTCTTCCCAGTAAATGATGAAGATGTTTTTGATATTCAGACATTATTTTTGCCAAGAGATCTAATATTTTGTCTCATTATTCTCCTCTATTGAAAAGACACCTCGGAAAAAGTCTTTAGCTAAACATGAAATACCCAAGGAGCCTTTTGGGCACTGAAGCAATCCCACAGTGAGATGTTAGATCTCCTGTTCAGTGAACCCATGGACAGGTCCACGATGGATCAGCTGGGGGGCCGCAGTCATTGTAGACGGACCTTCAGTGTTGATGGAAACACAGTGGGAACAGAGAGGGTGCACGTACAAAGGAGAGAGTCCTTTAGAAAGCTGAAAATCAAGGAGGCTCTTTTTGTTTGATATTAATTTTTATATCACTATGAGCCTACAGAAAATTCATTCCTCTCATGTTTATGTACGTAAAAGTGCAGGTAGCCCTAAGTGGGAAGTTGTATCTTAGTATCAAACTTGTGCTGGAATAGATGATCTGAGTAGGGTATCGTGACTGCTTTGAATCAGCAACTTGAAATATTTGTATTTCCCAGAAACAAAAATTCTAACGGCAAGATGCAGACACTTTGTCTTGCTTTTCCCTGTTGCAGTTGGGAAGAAAAATGCTATATAAGAGATGGCAGTACTTCAATAAATATTTTAATTTCAGTGAAATAATTTACAATTCATAGCATGTAGTACATTGAGGTAGGTACTGTCAGCAGCTCAAAAGTGATAAACTTAATGCATGACTCTGACTCATTTGACAGCATTAGGTGGGATCAAAAGCAGCTGGGGTGGCAGAAAAAAATGGGTTTTGTTCTTCTTTAAGTACCTGCTTGGTCATGTCTTACTAGAAATTGACGGTAGTTTTCAGTGATTCTTCAGTCAATGCTTCAGTGATGGCCAAAAAATGCACAGACAAATGCAGTCAAGCAGTAACCAAACTGCACTTTGAAGACATTTTCTTGCAGACTCTATTGAGCTACGAACACTGCCAATGCCAGTGGAAACAAAAGCAGGAAAAATACACCATGCTTGACAGCCTAGTGGCTACATGTCTCCCTGCTTATGTGGCCCTTAGATGCCCCTTTTATCTTTTATTAACAGGAACGTTGACATGTCAAGAACTAGACCAGCACAAAAAAAATAATAATAAAAAAAAAACCAACACCAAAACCAAACCAAAATGATACATCAAGTAAAAGAGCATAACGGGTAATTTTTATGGCTCTCTGAAAGGCTTTAAACACGTAGGTTTAATTTTATGGTGGGTTGTGTGGAAAGCTGATGAAACAGAAACAGTGCCTCTGTCAGCTACTAGATCAACTGGAGCACAGCTTCCTCTAGCACCAAGAGGACTATGGAAAACTCCCTGCCCCAAACCAAGCTAAAAACTAAGGACAACAATAAAAAGAAGGAAACTGGGATTCAGTCCCAGAAAGAAAACATTTACATTTGAGAAGGACAAATAAAATTTGCCCAGAAGTTTTTGACACAACTGACTCAGGATGTAAATCTGGCAGCAAGTGTATGCAGAGCATGCCATGGGAGGAATGAGAATGACTCAGATGAAATCAAGCTAACTGCAGCAACACAAAAAAGGAGCAAGAACCTTGTCTGAACAATCCAGTCATGTGTAGCCTTCAGGAGGATTCTAGTCCTACCACGCACTTACTAAAGGCTAGTTTTAATATCCTAATCAGTGACTTGATAAAATTATTCCATATACTGTTTTGAATTCTAGGTCTCAAATAAATGTGTCTTGTCATTGTGCTGGTTTGGGGGTTTTTTTGTTGGTTGGTTGGTTTGGGTTGTTGGGTTTTATTTTTTTAAGTTGGACCATCAAGTCCCACCTTGGATGCGGCCACCACGGCCCCAGTCTCTGCGAGTGCTGGCTCGGCGGCTGCGTACTTTTCAAGAACTCAGGCTGGAAGAGGTCTGACCCTTGAAGTGGTATGTGAAATGATAACCTTAAATGCTGAAATTCTCTGCTCCTTGCTCTCATTCCTAACCTGTCACCAACCTGCTCAGCAGAAAGCAAACCAAGTCTCTTGTGGGTCAAATGAATGTGTCTTGGAGGCTTGTGGTTTTTATCCATGTCAGCTCAGTTATATGTGTCAAGAGATATGGGAGCTAAGCTAGGGATTTAAATGGCAGCAATGGAACAGGAAAAAAAATAATTTGCAGCTCCTATCAACCACTTTCATCTTCTGCAATTGTTTGAGGAAATAGCTGGCTTCAAAACAAATTAGCAGAGGTTTAGAGGGCTGCTTTGCAATTAATCTGAGGAGGAAATTGAAGGATAGGATAGTTTCATTATACTATAGGGAAAAAAAAAAAGCTGTGAGTGCTATATTTTGAGGTTAACAAAGGTGAAAAAGAAATTTAAAGGTTGAGCCTGCTGAGATTTTAAATGCTATCTAGTGGAGTTTACCTAGGATTTGGTGCTAAAAGACTTGGCAGATGAGTAAAGACGTAAGTCCCCAATCAAAAAAAAATTACGCTGGAAGGATGGGATTGGAGTGTTTGATACAATCAGTTAAAATCAAAAATATTTTTTTAAAAAAAGAAAATAAATTGCAGCCAGTATACAGAAAGGTATGAAAAGTAAACTCCTAGAGAAATAAGACTAGAATTAAATCATGGACGTGGTATTTATTTGTGCAGACCAAAAGTCATTTACTTCAGAAATGCAAATGATATTGCTTTAATTAGACAACTGAATTCAGGCTCTGAAGGGGAAGCAAAGCTGTGTCTTGAAGATACGTTTTGGATCAATTGATAAGCGATGCAAGCATTGTGCTCTTATTTTCAGAAAAGACTGAGCATGAGACTACAAAACAAATGAAAGGCTAACTATGCTACTCATTACCCTTACTGGAGAATTTACAGCCAGCATAGCAGCTTTTTACAGCAGTGTGAAAATGTTATTATTCACAGAATTTGTCACAGCGGGAAACCCTTTCAAGCAGTCTGTCTTTCCCCTTGTTTTTTTAATTACAGAGCAGTGTATGAACCTTGCCATCCTATTAACTGTCATCTTTTACTATAAGACAAGCGACATTATTCACAATTCCATGTCCTGTTTGAAGGAGGGCAGTCTCCTTGGTTTAAGAGGAATGCACCCAGCACTGCAGTGCACTCAGATATTCAGCACTGCAATTGTACTCAGATGTACTGGGATTGCTCAATACCTCCACCCAAGGAGACTTTTCCCTCTGTTTTTTCTTCTTTTTCTTCCCCAGAAACCAAGGTCAGCATACCTCAGAGGCTTCAGGTGCTGTGCACTGTTAAAAGCGCTGTGAATTTAGAAAGAAGGGCTCTATCTCAATATACAGAGTGGACAAAAGATGGAGACTGATAAGGAGTCTATGAAATGGATCCCCCGAAATAACTGCTTGAAGCTCAGTGTGTGTTTAGGGTTAGTAAAATGCTTTTCCAGGCAGACTTTGGTACTTTTTGCCTTATGCCATTGATAGAAGCATGTGTGTGTGTAACAAAGCCTTTGCAGAGTTGGTCCTACTGGCCTGTGTTCTCAGATAGCCCTCAGATGGGAAGCACTGGGATCGGCAATTTAGCAAGACTTAGGACGAGGTGATTTCTACAGGCAGAACCCATTTTATGCCTGGAGAAATGTCAGTGTGGGATCTCTTCTGTTGAAGAGAAGAGGACAAGCAAGGGGGAAGCAGCCTGAATGCAAAAGTGCAGTTTCTTTCTTGACACTCCATCCCCAATCCCAGTAACTACTTAGCAGCCTGGCAGGGAAGCTGCAGTGACTAAAGAGCTTCTGTACGACCACAAAACCACTTCAAAGCTCAGGAAAGAAGAAAGACGGTGTACCTATCTGACAGAATTCCTGTAACGAAGGGTTTGCATCCTGTTGATCCAGCCTGGGGTCAGTGACTCCGATGGGGCTGGCTGCACTAACACAGTGCACCAGCCGAGAGAGGGACTGTCACCAGCAGCTGAGCCACAAAGGGCTGCCACAGACATCAGCTCGCTTGTCTTGGTGGGTGATACTCCCCTGGATCAAGATGCATGGGGTTTTCTCAGTGATAAAAAAGGTGAGATTCAGGCAGAAGAGAGCAAGGCTGAGCTGAAGAGAGGGTAGAAGCAAGGCAGGTGACATCCCACAGAGGCACCACACAGCCCACGGGTAGCTCGGGCTCCCTTTAGGAGAGCTGGGCATGGTGAGAAGGGTCTGCCACAAGCACCTGCATTCCCAGAGAGATGTAGCAGGGCTGTAAGAAATTGTCTTCACTCAGATGTCTCTCGCAGCATGTTCGCCGCACTGCAATGGGCAAGTGTGGAAAACCTCTGCAACGGAGAAACAGTGGCAGGAGCTCCAAACAGGAAGGCCTTCCTGTATTTGCAGCTGAATTACAGTGCATACTGAAGGACAATAAATATATGGAGGTTCCCAAAGACCTTGTGAGATTTGTATTAGCAGTGGGCTGGTTTGGACAGCCATGTGTAAACATCTCAAAAGTATGTAGGAGCTGCATATCCTGGTTATTCTCTAGGAAACACAACACAAACTTTCCCAGGCAGTTTTAACTGTGAATAGCAGCCTTTGGCGATAGACCTCAAATTATCTTTGTGAGGATGAGGATTATTACTTGTGTTGACATGGAGAAAGCAAGGTACACAGGGACGTGGTGTGAGCTATTGCCAGAAATGACAATATAAACTAGGTTTTGTCAACCCAGATCCCTGCCTTCTGATTCTTGTCTCTCCAGATTAAGATCTGAGATCACGCATATCTTTATTATGCAAACTTTTTTTTCCCACCTCTTGGAGTAAATTCAAATGAGGATTATGAATTTGGATCAGGAGCTTTAGCATAGTCTGATGTCTGCCAATGGATGAAAAGCTCTATCTTGCCTTTCTTGGAGGAAGCATCGTGTGGTTGATTTTGATTTTTGACTTGCACTGGTTTGCCATGTGGCAGTTCCTGCTGTATTAAAACCATGGTCTATTTTGTCGGTAAATAAAGAAGCGATTTTGGGTCATTTCTGTACCTCACTTCAAGCACTGCTTACCAGGTGCCCACTTCAAATGGAGCCCTCAGCAGAGCTACGTTTTCCAGGAGAATCACAGCCTTAACTTTCCCCCAGATTTTCTTCTTTGGCACATGACTTTTTCCTTTGCCCTAGCTGTTTTCAGTATTTTGGATAACAATTTGTCCCCTGCCACCTTGAAGTTGAGCTTTTGCAAGCTCATTTCTGCAAGTTTTTGCCATTTTCCTGGAAAATTTTTTGCTGTTCTGCTTTCCAGCCACCTCAGCCTCCAAGTAATATTTGACAGCACTTGCAATCAAATGAGCTAATTTGTCACAATCAGGAGAACTCTGTTGCTTGCACTTGTCCATCTGGATGTAACAAATTGCAGATTGAATGTCTTAAATTCGGTAGCAAAGCGAGTGAACTGAGGACACCTGGAATATAAATGACTCCATATTCCTGTAGACCTGGAATAGATACTTCAGTAGCTCCAGAAAAAAAATATTTGCTTTGTTCTTTTCAGGGTAATGTGTAATTCTGGCTGGCATTTTCCTCCAGGTTTTTACTAAGATCACTGTTTGCAGTTCCAGTTACGTGATATTTTTGAGGTCAGTTTTTACTTCTGCCTCCCTGCACCAAATTTTCTGATCTGCTTACTTGAGCCTAAAAAAAAGAAAACAGCTCACATGGTGTTCTGAAGAAGTCACCTAAGATAAAGTACTACTAAAAGAACCTGCATTTTGTGGCTGTCTTACCTAAGGTTATGCAGTTATAGTCAGTAAATGCACTGACATGAGAGAAAAATAGCTTTTTTTTGGTAATGCATGAGATGCTTTTTCCAAAGGCTAGAGTGGTCCTTCAGGTACTTTGTACTTCTCAATGTGGGAGCTTTGCTAATATGGGCTCTGAGGGAAAAGTTTCTTTCATTCAGATGCATTATCAGTTAATAGCTAACATCACAGGGAAGTATGATTTATTCTGAGGGGAGAGATTTACTGGAAAAAAACGCTGTTGTGTTTAAAAAACCTCAATTTTTTATGTTAAAAACTTAAAAAACCCCACATTTCCTTAAAAAAATACCTGGAAACCTCAAAAAAAATTCTCTCCTTAAATTCTTTTTCCTTAAACTCTTTCCTTAAATAATCTTCCCTTTAGAAAAACATTAAAATACTTTTAAATACATTAAGATACTTTAAAAACCCCATTAAAATACCTAAAAAAAAGTTAAACTATTTTTAAAAATTTAAAAAAATAAAGAAAAAACCTAAAAAATTTTAAAAAAATGTTAAAATCCTTTAAAAAATCCATTTCCTTAAAAAACCTCCGGGATTTACATTATGACTCTAGGAAGCGACAAGAATAATTTATTTATGGTCTGTATCTTTCCCTGGTAGCTGATGAGAGGAGAAAGGATCCAGCAGAAGATGTACAGCAATGCCTTCAAAAGCTTAGGACTGCAAAAACGCTGTAACACAACGACATGTGGTGACGAGGGCTAGCCAGAAAGTCAATCTCTTGCAGAGCCATGCAATATGGAAGCAGAGACATGGCCAATGCAGAGAAAGAAAGTGCCATAGGTTCTGTCACATGATGATAAGGTTTCTTCCCCAGGAAACCTCCATTCCATTAAAATCAATTTACAGGCTGGTTTATCTTCTGGACATGTGCATGCTGCTTTTCCCCACTAATAAAATCAGTATCTCATGGGAGTTAGTCGTCTCCTATATGTTGTTTTCTCAGCTGGAAATTCAAGGCCATTCCAAATTAGGAGAGTTATGATGAAATGGATGGTAATTACACAGCACTGGAGAATAATCAGTGAGCAGGCTTTCTTCTGTAGGGCATTTTGTTATTGTTTGATAGGAATCCTGTTCAGTGTTCCATAGTATTTATTCAAACTTAACTCGCTTTACTCTCACCAACCGCATTTAAAGCATAGCACTAGAAGCTCGAGTTTTATCTTCTACAAGGGAAAGTTTCCACTTTATTAGAACTTAATGCTCTTTTTTAAATACCAGACCAAGTTGGCTTTTGGTTTTGGTTTTTTTTCACATTAATAGAAAAGGGCTTTGGGAAAGAAACAGAAACCGCTGTTCGTTTCCTTCTGTGGCAGGCCCCCTGATGGCCCAGCAATTCTGAATTTACCTTTCTATGGAGCAGTTAGCAGACTGTAAATCTCACTGATGAGCCAGTAACCTTTCTGTGGGCAACTCGATTAGCTTCAGAGTCCCATAAATTCTCTAAAAAAAAGAGAAAAAAAAAGCTGCCTTTAAGGATGGTTGGAAAAATGCCATTCATAATTGAGATAACCGGCTATAATAAGCTGGATATAAGAATAGAGTAGGATTCTTAAACTTGCAGACTGCACTGAGCTGGCAAGGGCTGAAGGAACATTCCAAATGTTCTTCCCAAAGTGGAGACACGGTTTGCACCAAATAAAGGGATGTTTGACGTTGGACAAGTGGTAGTTAATGCACTTGCAAACGCAAGAGGAACATGCTGGTGGGCAGCAGCTCTGCAGAAATGGATCGTGTTTGATGGTGAACCAGGAGGTGAGCAGCATGTTGTGTCATGAGGTGCAAACACTGTCCTGGGTTACATAAATAGAAGTATAGGCTGTGAGACAGGTAATCTTTCCAATTAGTCTGTTCCGTTCAGACTCTATCACAAGTGATTCTAACTCTGCTTTTCAAACAATTAGGGTCTTTGGTCCTGTTAAAAAAACACCTGACCAACATTTCTGCTACATCAGAAGTACTGGGATGAAAGAAGCAATGTTTTTGTTTCCAAGATACTCCTGCCATTCACATCTCACAACTGTAATTCCAGAAAAACAGACAAGAATGTCAAGACCCTTGCTTTTTAATTTTTTTTTAAATTACATTGGAGTATGTATCTCTTAAAAACATCTTGGATAAATTGTTTTCAGGATTTTTCTGACATTGTTTGTTCAATTTGGGCTTGTTTTCTTATCACAGTGATGTATTAAAGTCTAAACAAAAATTGTTTCCTTCATGTCTTTCTAACAGCTTGTCACGAAGCATCATTGTGCAACAGTGTCATCCACCATTTTAATGATGACATCTCATTTCAGGAGGGCATGAGCTGAATCCCAATGAATAAATTAATGAAGTTTGACCTCTCTGTGACCCTACTTCCACCGTGGTTTTTTTTCTCATCCCGCCCCAGCTCATTAGCCGTCCTGACAAAAGCTGCTGAAATGAGCTGTGAGCCTTTATAGCAGTGCTTTAAACAAAAAGAGCCAGTGGGAGGAAGAAGAAAGGTGAAGAGAAGTGTCATGTTTGGTTGGGAAATGATCTGCTGTGCAGTTGTAAGCAAGCTAATTTTCCCTCAGTAGGACATGGTTCCTAGCTGGAACGATGGATCTTGGACTAGAAACTACCTTGACACCATAATTACATTGAACCCTAACTAATTTCTTTCTAATGTACTGCGAGTGGCATCCAGTTCATTGAGATGCAAACTCTGTTCCAAGGACAGAGGAAACCTCTGTCTCGCACTCAATCTTCAGCAGAATTTTCACTGTTAATTGTCAACTTTAGCAGAATGTTTAGGTTCCCTTTAAAATAAATCAACCTATTTTGTCATCCTCTTATCGCTCTGCCAGCCGTTGAGCCCCTGTCTCAAACCACATTTTAATGTGGTGCCAGTTTGGTGCCCAAGTTACTGATGGCATTTGTCTTTGAGCACCTACTTTGTACTTTTACCCCTTGGTAAGGCTACTCAGAAAATAAAAAAAGTGTTTCTGAAAGTATTTCTCTTCAAACAGCAACTTATGAATCAGGACAGTGCATATTTTAAACTGCCTTGTGCTAACGGCCAGTGGGACTCACTGCCATGCTGCAATCTTATATGGAGTTAAAACTGTCGGGTGAAAATTCTTTTTTATTGTTTTTATGGTTTCCTTGTCATGTTATTATCTCTATCTTCAGCACTGAAAACTAGCAGGTAGGAATTTCAGCATGTGTAAAATTGGAAATTTCCCTTTAATTTATTTTTCCTTTCTAATATAGTTGCAGGGGCAATTTTTAATTTTTTTTTAAATAAAGTGCTAACAATTTGTACTGTCTATACTCTATTAGTACACTTCAGCAAATATAGCTTCTATGAAATTACTTTTTATTTCAAACATTAAACTTGTAATAACCTATCCCCATTTCAATTTTCTGCAATACCTATGAACTACTCTTACCGAATCCAATTGATTCCAATTGTAATTCCATGTACTACTTTACATTTACAGTGAAAAAGAATGTAGTTGACTCCCTGAGTACTATCATTATTGGTAGACAGTGTCTTTAACTTTACTTAAATACTTTAATCTGGGGACAAATAGGAGCAATTTTCTCATGTATAACACTAGGAAAAAGAAGTTAGAGGAGCATGAGGAAAAATAACAGTTTGTTGACGCTAGCTGAATTTACACTGAATTGTTACTGGATGAAATCTGTTTAGAGCAAACATATCCTGTTTACTGCAGGATTTTATGGGAAGCTCTCAAATTTGCATGCTGATTACATGAAATCAAGGAAGTCCCTCCCAGCCATATAATAGTGAAGGAGGATTGTTAAAAACGTGAAATCTTCCCAAGCGTTCTGTGATTTACTCTCAGAGACACAGCAAGGGACGCAGCTGTGTAGTTACAGAGCAACCCACGAGACTCCAACCTGTGCAAAGGTTTCGTTATACATATAAAGTTTCCAAATCTATGTTTCATATATACAGACAGATACAAAGATAGTGCTTGCCTCAGATTCCTGGGCTATTTGTCTTCAAGCTAAACCAACTTGGGAGTGATCAATAAACACGATAGGGTGATGGAGCACATTTATCTTCTGTTCATCCTATGGTGAGCATTTCACCTGATGCTTTACCTCACGCTGCCTTTGTCAGGGCGGTCGAAGCCTCTGGCAGCCCACTAGAAGCTGATGAGGAACCAGCGCCATCAAGGAGACACATGTCCAAAGGTTTTTTGACCAGATCACAGCAGACTCATAGGCAGGAAAAGAAAACAGGGCATCTTAGGATGACTTCTTTTTTACTGGTAGGCTTATGAGGTGTGAGTCTGGAGCTTAACGATCCACACACCCCAGCATGAACCTTTTGTCTCCCGTGACTGAAGCCCAGGAGGGATCTGCAGGCTGGTTGGGCACAGAGGGCACCCATGGCAGGGTGGGCCCCTGCTAGGCTTTCTTTCTCTTTGCTGGACATTAGCTAGTTTTGCTTTTATTGGTGTAAAACAAAGTTCAGACCTTGTCCTGAAACACTGTTCTGGTTTAAGAGCATCACAAGAAAAGTTCTCTGGAGCTCCTGGCCCAGGGGCCAATCACAGTGGGGCAGCTGTGCTTATGGGGAGGAGATGATGGGTCAGGTGACCCAAACGGACCAATCAGGGTCTTCCTTCCCATGTGCTCAGTATAAAAGGGCCTCAAAGAAAGCTCTTGGGTTTTTGGTGCCTGCTGAGCTGGGTGGTTTTGCCATCTCTTTGTGTGATGCTGCTGTTCTTGCCTCCTCTTTTCTAACACAGAGGAGAAATGTTCATCGCAACAGGTTCCTTTCCTTTGCTTCTCCGAAGTTTCCTTTTCTTTTTTAGGGGGGCTATCATCAGGACTCGGGGTTTGGGTCCTCCCTTCTTCTTCCGAGTCCTGGCTGGGATGTCGGCAGTCAGAGCTTAGTTGCCATCCTCAAGGTGCAGTTTCTGTATTAGCGTATTCGTTTCTACTTTTAAGTATATTATATAGTTTGTATGTAGTTCAATGTCTTTGTTGATATCGTTAATATTATTTTCTATTTCATTAAACTGTTTCAAGGTTTTCTGGTTGTTTTTCTGGGTGTTTTCTTGGTTTTTGTTTGGTTTTGTTTTGTTTTTTTTGCATGGGTCATGGTGATGGGATGCTGGTAGTTGCCATGACCTTTGCAGGGAATAAAGTTGTCTTGCTTTTTTTCTCAGTAGACCATACATGTTATTTCTGTCACCAGTGCTATGGGTAGTGGCACCCCTCACGTCATATAAATGATGACTTTTAAAAAGAAAAGTAAGAAATTTTGCAACATTTAATCATTAAAAATGCGAAGCATACAAATGGAGTGATATGATACTTAAGTGAGACTGCATTTTTTCCAAATTTTGAGCATTTTTGTCTCTTTTTTTGTTGTTGAAGAAGCCCATACATCAAGTACAAGGTCACTTTGTATTTTGCTGTGGCTCCAGATGTCTATTTTTTTTTGCTAAAAATACTTGATGAACACAATCCATCCCTTGTTTTAAGCTTCATGAGTTAAATCCTCAGAACTGTTGATGTACAAATTACAGCTGTCTCTTCTCCACCACTCAGTGAGGAAATAACTGCCACAATAGCTAGAGCAGAGACTTGATTCCCACTTACTGTAGCCAGCCCAGAGGAGCACAATGAGATTGTGTGAATATGCTTTGTGACACTCTCCCTGCTAGCTCCCAGTCCAGCAAATCCTCAAATCCTTCTAAAACTTTATTAAAATATAAGCCTGAATCTGCACCAGTACAAGGCTGTGGCCATGTGGGCTGAGTGCTGGTTTGGTTAGGTGGCTTGGCAGTTCTGACACCAAAATCTCTCTTCTGTTTTTTTCCCCTCCAAGTGGACATTAAGGGTGAAAGGCTCCGTGAGGAACGATAGTGTGAGGAGAAAATGTTCATGTTTCTCTATTCACTGACACATATTTGAGAGTGAGCCCAAGAGCAGTGGTAAAGGGGACAACAAAGGGAATCAAACAGGAAAACTGGAGAGAAAGGAAGAAGGAGGGGAAAAGTAACAGGGAAGAGGAGAATGATCTATGGGTGTGGAGGTAGCCAGCACGCTGAAAGGATATGTGAATAACAGCACAGATGTTTAACTCTTAAATACAGTGTCCTTTCCTGGTAAGTAGGACATCGGTGGGAACCATGAATAGGCTAAATGGCAGAATATCACCTTCATCTAAAAAAAACACTATTAGAGGTGGAAAAAGAACAGAAACAATGTATGTGAGATAGAAACCAAAATAGTGATGTGGTGAAGAGCTTTGTAAGATTTCATTTCATGCGTGTGATAAGTTAAGGAATGGTTCAACTTCTTTCACCCTCTGCCACGTAAATACAGCCTTAGCCTCTGATCTTTGCACCACTAGAAATGTATGCAATTGTAAAGAGTTTTCTATTAGCAAAAAACATCACAAGTGTGACTGTTCTTGATTGAATCCCAGCTGTAGTTTTTCTAAGGTGTAGGTGCATTTCTAAAGACATTGAAGACTCTTTAATGTATCTTTACAAAGCAAAAATATAGCTCTTCATACCCCTCCCCACTCCAGTAACCACGTGCTCTTATTCTGCCTTTTGTCATTATTGGAGGATGAAAACTTTTTCTGTACCGATCCTGAAACTTCCGTCCACACCTTATAGTTATTTAACTGGTGACGTGCCTTTAATTCAGCTGCTAAGAAAGAACACGGATATATTGAACCCTTGTACTGGTGGCATAGGTGACATCCCTCATGCACCAAGGTGCTTGACAGCTCCTCTTCTAGATGTGTTGCCTCGTGAGCTGTAAACCCATGTCAGGCACGGGTGACCCTCTGTGACTGATGTAAGTGATATTACAGAGCCCAGATGCCCAACAGTGTCCAGTTCCAAGCACACACAGACACAGAATACTGATAGAAAAGCAGCAGATATCATAAGGGTGCTTTTTAGAGATTTAGGGGTGTTAAATCCTTTAAAGAGTAGGACCAGAGAATGTAATAACTTCAGAAGAGTTCCTGAAAACCTCCATCAGTCAAAGGATTAAGTGGTGACTTAACAAAGCAGTGCTTTGACAAAGAACTGTACGCAAACAGCAAATCTATATTTAGGTGTTACGGAATGTTTCACTAATCCCCTTTTTTCTGTTACATTGACCTTCTTGCCCACAGATGCTGAGAACTCGGCTTGTTAATGGTTACTGTTGTGCTCTGTTCTCCTGCTCCGCTAGCCATCGCATCAGCAACAGTATTTATGGCAGACAACACGGAGACAAGTGCAAAGAGCTGCAATCCCCAAACCTCTTCTTCGTGCCGTCAGCAGTGTTCACTAGATACAGAGTCAAAGGAATGCAGGAACGGAATTCATTCCCCAAGGATGCAGGTCAGTTCGAAGGGCTGCTGTATAACTACAGGCACATTTTTCCTGGATAAATTATGGCTCCCAGTGTCAAACATAGACTCTAATTGAGTAAAATGTGCTGATCCTCTTACTCAATGGGGCTTTGTTTTCAATTAGGTCACACTTCCTTTTGGCCTTGAATTTTTCAGGCAAGACTTCCGGATGAAAAGGAGAAATGCTGGGGAGAGAGAAGACAATGGGCGAAGGAAGCCTGAGGACCCTCAATGCTGATTTGTGTAACGCACACTCACGCCTCGGTGTAGATGTGCCCATATCACTGTTTGTCCCTGTTAAGATACTACCAGGTAATCTTAATTAAGGCTTTTGCTACGTGAGGCTACCCAGGCATTTTATAAACTGCTTGCTAAATCTGAGAATATTTAGCTGCTTTAGTTCAGCGGCAGAAAGCACAACAATGACCACAGAATGTGACCTGCTACAGAACAGGGGCTCTCTGCCTTCACCCTGTAATTTCTCCAACAAGCCATTGTCCTTAAAAAGTTTTTCTATAGAAGTAAACCCTAAGAAAACAGTGGAGAAACCTTCATAGATATTTACACGATCTTAAAATATCAGAATTTACCTCATTCCTTCTGCAATAAAGTAGGGACCATACACCCTTCAACTCTTTCCTTGACCACCTGCCTGCTCTTTTTTCCTCTAAAACTGAGTTTAGGATACCTGTTGTCTTAGTAGTTTTAGCCTTCTGCTCACACTAAGAGACTTCAGTTATGTTTTACTATTAATAGTAATTTGTATAGCATGATATGTTCAATTCCAAGTATTATGGAAAATGAGAAATTAATTTGCAGCTGCTTCCAGCGTATAGCATATTCCCTGCTATGAAGAAAGCTTATTCTTAAAGAAAAAAAAATCTCTTAAGGAAAAAGAAGATAAATTCTCAACCATGTTATTTTCTATGAATGAGCAGAGATTGCCACCAGTTCTTGCTACTTCACGGAGACCGATAAAGGTTCAGTTTGCTATATAAAAATGCTACTGGTCAGCTTAGATCCTGCTCTCACATAAAAGTCAGGGTATATATGTCAATGTAAATAAATGCTGACTAAATGAGGTTGGCAGAGGATTTCACTGTTCTTCGGTTCTTTCCAAAGTGGTTGAAGGTGGCTTTCAGAGTGATTTTGCTTTCTTATTGCTGAGTGTTTCATTCTGTTTGTTCATTTTCCTTAATCAGGATGTTTCTGGTGTAGCTGTCCAGGTTCACGTTCTGGAGCACCTACAGGCCAGGAATGACGTGGCTGGCTGTTCATCCAGTGAACAGAAAGGGACTTACAGCATCAACACCTGGTTGTTGAGAGCATTTTTCTGTTTTGAATGGGCAAACGGGTGCTCGGAGAGAAGGGGATAAATTATTCAATGATAGAGTTTTGCTGCAGGAAGAAGTGAATTTCAAATCCACTTCAGAAAACATTTGTGCTAGATGTAGTGCTGGCAATGCTGCTCAATTAATCATTAAAAAGAAATAACAGCCGCATTTCCCTCAACTTCTACAACTGCTGAAAACAGAGCACCAAGTTGTCTCAGTTACTACAAAAGTGATTCATTCTTTGCTGCCACTGCAACTTACAGCCTTTAATTGACTTTTGAAATATACATATTTGTATATTTTCTGTGACTTTTTCTGGCAAATAGGAAATTATTTTAGCTTTAATTTGTCTTTTAAGATATAAATATTTAACGGCAGAGAAAGATTGCCTCTTTAAGCTTTTTGGAAATGATACACAATTCTGTGAATATTAAACAAGACTTTATATATAGTATCTAGGAAAAGGATATGCATGGTATGTAGAGCCAAAATCATGTCAAAAGAGTTCCAGTGAACATGTGTCACACATGTATGCATTTCTAGAGTGTTTTATACTGACAGGCCAACAGCTGCTTTACTTTGTTTCAGGGACCTCTGCCCAAATGCTCTATTTCGATTCTATGTTTAGTGGTACTTGAAAGTTTGTCCTAATGACAATAAATTCTCTAATTCCAGATTGGTTTTGTTAGAAAAAGTATAGATAAAATCAATTAAAATCTCTACAGCTACAGTATATTAATTCCTTTCTTTGGGTAAATGGAATCAGTGAAATCATGAATTAGAAGTGTACGTAAAAAATTGTGAATAAATACTTTTTATAATTCAGTTTGCTTGCAACTAAACAAATTTGGATTTAAAATAATTTCTGGTAAACTAACCTTGTAATGTTAAAATAATTTCAGCTGAAATAAAATCAAAACACCTTGACAGAACAGTAGCTAACTAGTCACCTTGCCAGAGTACCTTCCCTAGTTGCCCATAGCAGATCTTATGTTCCCTGCTGTGACCTTCACAGCAACACTAAAAGTAGTTTGGATGAGCTGTGGAGGCTCCATCGCTGAGCCATCCCACCTCAAGGAGCTTCTTGATGCAGAAAGCCTGAAACAGGCAGTCAGTGGCATAGAGGTAAGAAAGAGGTCAGAGATTTCCACAGTGGAGGTCATCTTTGGTGATGTTGTGAAAATGAGACAAACCAGTACTGAGAAGGATAACCCAAGTCTCCTCAGAAATGCCCGTTGCCAGAGGTAAGATGCTGTACTTACCGTGCTCCTTCTGTTTTGCTGTGATTTCAAGGAAATTTATTCACATACTCTGTTCCTCTGTGCTGTTTCCCACTTTGCAACTTCTATGTTCTCGCTGGAATCGAGACTGTATGACATCGTCCTAAAGGATAGGAAGAAACAAATCAAGATGATGTTTGCATTTACCAGGACAAGTTGATTCAATGCCATCTCATTTCCTTCTGACTTGCATTTTATTCCAAGCTTGTTTAGTGTGAAAAGACTATGAACTGTTCCAGAATCATCCAAAATGGAAATTTTGACAGATGGCAATAAAAGAAAAAAATCCATAAAATCTCATTTTGGTTTGTACTATTAGGGCAAGGTTATTGCTACAGTTATGATCTTCAATGCTGTTTTATTTTTATAGCTATGACAGTAGTTAACGTTGCCTTTGCTTAGCCAGCTGCCTTTACTGAGTAAAATGTCTGACAGCTTCATGCAGCCACTCAGTGGAGCAAATAATACGCTCATGGCTTCAAACTGCTCATTTAAAATCCAAAAGAGAAATAAACACAAGTTCTTATAACACCAGGGAAAAACACCTGCAGAAGAAGTGGCAAAGAGAAGGAAACCCAGCTTTAAAGAAGAGAGTGAACCAATGGATTTATGCTTCAGCAGCGGAGGGTGAGGTCAGCAGTGGGGTCTGATGGGCAGCAGCTGCCCCAGAGCGTCTCTGGCAACGTCTGCAAACAGAAAGGGGTTTGGAGGGCTTATCAGAATATAGATTTTTTTCCTCTTTTCAGAAGGTTACTATTCTTTTTAATTGAAAAGCAGCTTTGGTACATTTATCAGTAACATCAATGGTGTTTATACATTCAATTTCACGTAGGTTTAATTATCTGTCTTGTATACCACTTATGTGGTGAGTTTCTTTGGTTAATTTATAGAATACCTAAAAGATGTAAATATAATATATGGGTCAGAATTGGTCATTCATTGTTAAATATCTTTTTTTTTTCTTAAGTGAAACCATCAAGTGTCATATTTACAAATAACTTGTAGTAAGACAGATCCAGATATTTCACCTGTTTCATTCTGTTACTGCAGGAGGATATATCTAAGACACTGTCTTAGAGCAGCTTGATATTTTGTCAGTGAAAATGTATATTTAGGATAGGTAAAACAGCAAGAATCACTTGATACAGTGTAGAATCAATTAATCCCTTCAGATTATTTTCTTTCAGTGTTGCTCAATACAGATTTTAATTTCTTTTCAGTGGCTCATAATAGCCAAATAGCCAGCAGCATTGCCTTTCTGAGATAAGTAGCAACTTGATAAACTAACAATATCTTTTTGAGAACATGCTAATGTTCAAACGTTCAATAGTTATAGTGGTAATTGTTTTGCTTTCCTTTACATAAGGGAAAATAAAGGAAATTTCAGTGTATGATCTCTAACTACTTTCAGCTATTTCCAGAAGCACTTTAATAAAACGCTTAGCACCTGTCTGATACAATCCACGTGTGATTATATCAGAAATAAAGCATTAAAAGTAATAAAATAGGTAAGTTTAAGTGCAGATCTCCACATTTACAAGATGGGAAAGCGGAACTATCATTCTAGCCAGATCACCTTTTTTACTATCTCGGAATAAGTGAACATATGGTGAATTAGGATGTGATTCTTTTCATTTAACACTAAAAAAAACACTTAAAAAAACCCCCTTTTAATCCAAGTCAGCTGCCTAGGCCCTCTGTCTCTCATGTCCCAGCTTTCTCTGCAGTCAGAGGGAGAGGTAAGCACCTTCAGTGCATCATTTATGGGTATATTTTGTGCACATTGCAGGTGTATAGAGGTGTCCAACTCTTGGTTTGGAGAGGACTCATGGAGGTGATTCCAGCTGCACACCTGAGCTTTGGATGGCTCAAGATGACTTTCAGGCACACAGGAGCACAGAATCTCTACTACTCGTAGAATATGTTAGCTAACTCTGATTAACTGTATTTCAATAAAATGTTTACTATGAAAAATAAAGGAAATTAACATTCACATCTGTTATTAACCATAATATCTGCAACTTCAATTGTTACATATGCATGCTGTGAATATTTTTGTGTGAATCTAAGTTTAATTGATAGGACTCGCATATAATCTTTTAGTTGCTTAGCTATTCACAACACACCCAAAATTATTCCAAATGTGTCTGAATAACATAAAGTCTGAATTTTCAAATGTGACTACAGAATGTCTT
Organism: Apaloderma vittatum; assembly: GCF_000703405.1. NCBI lineage: Eukaryota > Metazoa > Chordata > Aves > Trogoniformes > Trogonidae > Apaloderma > Apaloderma vittatum. The sequence goes on along the minus strand of NW_009703041.1, from coordinate 129,397 downwards.
GAAGAGATTTTTGTTAACAACAGGTTAAGGAAGTTTATTATTTAGATTTTTTTAATGCGAAATGCAAGTAGCTGAAATGATTTAAAGTACGATGCTCTGCCTCTATTTCCTGAAATAATTCACCTTTTCTTTTGTATCCATCTATTCAGCCCACTGGGTACTACGTGCAGGCGTGTGCCCTGGGCAGAACAAAGCCCGTATCCTGCATGAAGGCAGTGGGACTGCAGCGGGATTCACACTCTTCGGGTCTGAACAGTGCTGATATTATCTGATAATAAATTATGGAACTCAGAGCTGAAGAGGAGCATCGTGTATTTTGAGATTCAGACACACGTGGCATAGCTGATTGTACAGGGACGTTATTCCTCTGTGTTGCCCAACATGGGTATTATATTTTAAATGACTGTACTAAAATGTTAAAAATGTGATGGTTTGATCTTTGTCTTGTTGGCTAAGACTGTATCATAACCAATTGATTTTTTTTCTAAAAAAAAGGTGATTTTTGTTCCCCAGCAGTCGTGAATTGCAAATAAGTTGGCCTTGAAGGAAAACTCTGACTTTGGCAATGTATAGTAAACAACTTTCCTATGACTTCCTTTGCTCCTCTTGCTATGCACTGATATCTGAAGGTGAAAAATGCAGTTCGTATCTAATCCCAGAAGGTCATATGAATTTCGTATCTTGAGGGCTTGATGTGATCTTTTTTGCATGCTGTGACTCTTTCTAGCTTTTGATAAAGCTGTGCTTTGCATTCTCTTTGGCTTCCAGTATGCCATTTGTGTGTTATTTATAATGCGATCTGCTGCATTATGGAATACGCTTCGCCTGGTACAGACATTCTTAAAAAAATCAATAAATCTTTTGTCCTTTAAAAGGTTACATTGCCTTAGTCTGCATTTGTCCCTTGAAAAGGAAGATCTTGGGCCATGACCAGGGCTTCTCGATCCTACTATATTGCAAGTAGTAAATAATCATTATCTCAAAGTGAACACAAGCCCAGGCTGCTCAGTTATCCTTGTGCTGCCCCTTCGCTTCCTCTTACTGAACAAACTATAAGGAGCAGGGTAGATTGAAAGGGGAAACATTAAAACCCACAGGCTTAATATATGGGTGTTAGCAGCGCGACTGTGCTCTTTGTCTGCCTTTGAACCCTTCCCCCTTCGCTCTTCTACGCAAGGCAAATGGCAGTGACATTCTGCAGCCGCTTCAGCAGCCGAGCAGACTGCAGCTGCAGATATTTAGTAGACAATTTGTATTCCTAGGCATCAGCTAAAAAGAAGGGTTGCTCAGCGTCATTCACACAAAAAGCCCCAAATCATGTAGCAGATTGCATGGCTCCTCTTTTCTCTGAAAATGATATGCCTTTATGCTTCCTCTAGAGTTATTGCCCTCATCTGTGTGCTTCCTGCAATAAAAAAAATGTTATTTTTTCCATCTTTTGATTTTTGTTCAGGCACTTGTTTTCTTATTTTTTTTTTAAAAACCACGGGTACCACATTAATAAACCACTTCTTCCCGTTATCTTGATCGTTCTGCTACAATGGAAATACTATTTGAGCACCAAGGCAGAGTAGGGGCAGAAAGCACAGCAGGAACACTGGAGAGCTCTCTGTATTTGGACAGAGGTTAGTGATTAGTGGTGAAAAAGACAGTTAGGGCTAAACTACAGCTCTAGTAATTTTCAGATGTGCTAGATTTAGACTTTCTGCAAATGTTTGCAGTCAAATTTTGTTTAGAGGGTAGTTGGATGAAAGATGATATTGCGGAAGAAAATGTGGCAAGCCCCCAGGAGCTCGAAATGATCATTCTAGCAAGACTATGAGTCCAATTTCTTGTTGGCTCTGAAGCTGGGATAGGCTTTCTATGCTTATCCAAACACACCCTTTAAACTGGGTTCAGCCATCCTATTAGGCAAGCTAACTGGCTTAACTATCCCTGAAGAGCCAGGCAAGGTGTTGGCTGCCTAGTGTACAGCACAACGTTCTCATTGAAATTCAGAGCTCTGAGTCGATTTTACAAACGGCAGTTCTTTAAAAGGAATGCTGTGAAGTTCAACAGGACCGAGTGCAGGGTCCTACACTTCGGCCACAAACACCCCCTGCAGTGCTACAGACTGGGAGAGGAGTGGCTGGGGAGCAGCCTGGCAGAGAGGGACCTGGGAGTGCTGGGTGACAATTGGTTGAACATGAGCCAGCAGTGTGCCCAGGTGGCCCGAAAGGCCAGTGGCATCCTGGCTTGTGTCAGGAACAGTGTGGCCAGCAGGAGCAGGGAGGTAATTCTGTCCCTGTGCTCAGCACTGGGGAGGCCTCCCCTCGAGCCCTGTGTGCAGGGCTGGGCCCTCACTGCAAGAAAGTCTTGAGGTGCTGGAGGAGGTCCAGAGGAGAGCAACGAGGCTGGGGAAGGGACTAGAGGGAAAGTGCTGTGAGGAGAGGCTGAGGGAGCTGGGAGTGTTTAGCCTGGAGAAGAGGAGACTCAGGGGGGACCTTATCACTCTCTACAACTGCCTGAAGGGTGGTTGTAGTCAGGTGGGGGTCGGGCTCTTCTCCCGGGCAACTAGTGACAGGTTGAGAGAGCATGGCCTGAAACTGCAACAGGGGAAGTTTAATTTGGATCTCAGGGAGCACTTCCTCACGGAGAGGGTGCTCAGGCACTGGGATGCACTGCCCAGGGAAGTTGGAGTCACCGTCCCTGGAGGTGTTTAAGGAGAGGCTGGATGTGGCGCTTAGGGCCGTGGTCTAGCCGACATGATGGTGTTGGGACATAGGCTGGATTTGATGATCTCGGAGGTCTTTTCCAGCCTCAACAATTCTGTGATTCTGTGATGATAACTCTTGTTGTGCCTTTCAAGAAAAAAGTACAGAACCAAGAGCCTAGAGTAGAATTGTGATTCTGTGTGAAGAGTAGGGGTTGGCCGTCCAGGTTGCAAAAGGGTGCAGATAGAAGAACATGCACTTACTCGCAGATCCTTTCGCGACTGCTCCTGAGCTCCAGCTCCAGTGAAACCACCTTACTGGTACTGAGTCCTGTCAAGGACTTGGTGGCCTTCACGTGCAAGGAAAGGAGTGAGGGCATTCTGATTTTGTCCTATGAACTGGCGTCTTTTACTAGCATTAAAAACTATCTTGAAAGTATGGGAACTGTTAGAATGGGAAAATGCTGTGGAAGAACAGATTATTTTGCTTTCTTTTACTCCATGCACCACATTATACTTTGCATGCACACTTCATGTGTTGTGCCAGCACAAGCCCTGATGGGTACACAAAGAATAAGATAGGCTTGCCCAAAGATCTTTCTTTGAATGGTGGATGTTCATCTAATAGAAGAGAAACAAAACAAAAGTGGTGAAATTGTCTTTCAAATTCATTGCTATGCAGTTGTCCTGATTCTTAAAGTCTCTCCTTGAGCAGCCCAAAGGACCAGCACTTTCTGTGTTTTCCCTGTCCTTGTGCAGGGCGGAGGCACCTCCATCTTGCACTTGGAACCCTGAAATAGTGTCTCTTCTCAGAATTTGCTTATTAATCTGTCAGTCTGGTTATGAGTTCCTCACAGTGAGGACTGCCTGGGAAGAGGGATGTGTGTGTTGGGTGCTATGATAGATAGTGAGCAGTGGGAACAACTAAACAACTTTCTGACTATTTCCTATTGGGTTTTGAGAGTTTGGGTTTTTTTTTGCTTTCTGAAACTCTGATTTCAGGACCATGTATTTTCGAGTCCCCAGCTGCTGGAGAAAGAAGTCAACTGCTGTCTGCCAGCAGGCTAGTAGTTCCCCGTTGCTGCTGTGACCATTAGCTTCTTCCACTCTGTGGAAATATCCTGAAATACCTCAGCCTCTGAACGACCACCAAAGTCCCTTCCATGGGTTTTGCCTCTCCGCCAGCATTTCCAGCAGACCTCACGACATTTGGGAAGAAGATGAGAGCCAGGCTCTCCGTGTCAGCGGCCACGATGCTGAGAAGGACCAATTCCCATCAGCATTTAATCAAAGTAGCTTACTTCCCTAAGTAGGTACTTTATTTAGAGAAGAGCTGTTGCTTTGATTTATACAGCAACTGGAAGCTGATGTTAATTTCTAACAGCTTTCTTTGTGTGCCTCAAAGTTTCAAAGTGATGAAATATTTGCATATATATTAGGGAGGATACTGCAATGGCTCTTTTATGAGCACATCCTAGCATTTTATTGCATATTGCAGGTGATCATTTTGAAAGGGAAAAATGATTCTGCTGCCACATTTCTTGTGATATCTCCCAGAATCCATTACAGAGCCTAATTGACTCCATTACTGCAAAATGACTGGACTCCAGTTGTTTTATAGGCCTATAAAACCAATTCATTATTCTTCTCCGCTGAATTTAGGAAAATTTCATTTGTACCCGATAAACTGGTTTACAGCTACATCTTGGAAAGGAAAACAAAAGAGTGTCAATGTTCAAAGGAAAACATAAATTAGAAAAATGAAGATATTACTTAGATTCTGCCTACCAGGTCATTTTCCTTTTTTTTTTTTTTTTGTCTCCCCCAAGTTTAGATGAACACCTGTTGCACTTACAGAATTTTTGAAACATCATCAGCCTAAAGAAAAGAACTGCTGGCTATCTGTATTTGTTTGTTTTTGCTGGAGAATAAGAATATAGGAATTATTTTCATTTATTATCTAAGACCTTTGTATCTAAGGCTATCTGCATAGCTAAACTCAGAATACTCATGTTGCTGAAAATGATAAATATGTTGTCACTGTTTTTCAGTTCTGCATTTGGCAGTTTTTCTCCCCTGGCTCCTTTTAAAGTGCCAGGATAGTCATTATTCCTAATTCCCATGTGTGTTATAACGGAAGACAAATACCTTTGACTTAATATCTACTTTCATCTCCTGCAAACGACTGCCCATTATGAACACGCCCATTTAGGGGAGGGAAGCACACAGACTTTTGCTTTTTAAAGTAGGGTGTAGACCTATTGACAATGAATTCATCTGCGTCATTTAAGTCTCCTCCAAATTCAAGTACAATGACCACTGTGTGGAGATGAAATATGTGGCCGCGGCAGCTAACACAGCCACCATGATGATTATAAACCCAAAGTAAGCACGTCGCAGGGCAGTCCTGAACACCCACAAAGGGAAGCGCAGTGGTTTGCGATGCTGGTCCTGTGCACAGCTCTGCTCACGGGCAGCTCTGCCCTCTGAGGAAGGTGACGACCGCTTGTGCTTTCTGTCGGGAGAAATCCGAGGCAGACATAATACCCAGGGGTCTGTGCCCGTTACCCCCTCTTCTCCCTGCTTCCTTTTGCAGAAATAGTTGTTCTGGAGAGTGAACCTCAGAGTATGTGTTATACCATAAAATTAGCAAGCCTTAATCGAATTAATTCTGCAAGCTGGCTGGACTTCTCCTTTAGCCAGCCACAGGAGATACCGCAGTGACTTGAAGTAGGATTGGTAATCACCAAGTAGCTCACAATCTGGTTTTTTTCCACATCTGAAGCATTTTACTAATTTCTTGTCCACTTCTCTAAGAAAAAAGCTCTAAAAAGCCAAAAGAGGAAATTCTGGGGATGACAATCCCAACTAACTTAAGCTTGTTTCCCAAACCTTTTTTTCCTTGTCTTTCCCAATAAGAGCACAGTTTTGGGGATTTTTTTTCAAAACACCACGGTAATCAAATCCGGCTTGTGCTCTGCTAACAACAAACACATTTAAACATGACGGATTGCTGCAGTTTAGCAAAGGTCTGTCTATGCTCCAAATCTATACATGCCAATTTTGCATAGCAAAGAGTCTGCACTTTTTCCAGCTGTTGAGAGCACTTAAAACCATTGGTCTGAGGAAATGCTTTAGCTGTTATTTGATTTATACTTGCAATGTTCCAAGTACATTGAATTTTCAAATTTAGCATACATACCCAGAAATACTCTTAGAACTGCATGTTAATATATTTAATGCAATGGCCTAAACCTCTCTCAGTCCTTTAAATTAATACCTGAAGAAAGAATATACATTATTGAAAAATGTTTTATGAAAATTAGCCTCAACAGGTCAGACTCTTGAGCTAGAATACCAACAGCAAAGCCAATAACAGAACTGGCTCGATTTCCACCAGATCAACAAACCCGTTAAGTTTTTGCTCTGTTCCTGCAGGCTGCATTTTCTCTTCATATAGAGACAGACTGAAAAAAAATATGCAAAAGCACTCTTCAGCTGGAGACAGCCACAGAGCAGCTGACATGGTAACGAGGAGGAAAGGTTAGGGCTGACCCAGAAATAAGCTGCTGCCCACGAAACGCGTGAACTCTTGTTTGCGTTTTGGCTAATGCAGAGACAAGCGGTCAGGGCTGGCGGCTGATCACTGCCCTTTACCTGGAAAGCTGCAGTCCTCCTCACAAAACCCACTTTTAGCGTATTGCAGATGGCAATTACTGCAGAACAAGTAAACTTTTAATACCTCTCTGCAGTTCTGCAGGAGGTTCACGGGGAGCAAAACCACCGTACATGTCTCAGGCTTCGTTCCCCAGTAGTCGCAAGGAGTGCTTTAGAAGTAAGAAGAGCTTGTCTTCTCCCGACCAACTATGCAGCTGCACTTCATCTGTCTGAGTCATCCCATCGCCTTTCTTGCATTTGATATCACTCTTCCACGACACCTTCTTCTTTGTTCAGCTCAGCCTCTGAAAACATTTTCCTCTGGCATGTCGATGCTCATTGTGACTAGTGGCACACAAAGAGGCTCAATTTTTCTCACAGTTAGCTTACTGTACATATGTTTGATATGTTCCCTGGGATAAAATATGTTACTGGGCTCTGCGATGCTGCTCTGCTGCCAAAGAAAGACATTATGTATGGCAGTAATTTGAATTTACAATCCCAACAACCAATTTTTTTAAACCAGAAAACACTTCCCAGAATTTCAGAGCAGCGGGGGAAAAAAAATGCCATTTTCTTTGAGAACAGCTTCACATGGCCTAGGAAGAACACATCAGAAAGAGGGCACACACAGAAGCATTTGAGAAATATAAGATTTAAGAGGACTTGCCATGGAAAAATTACTTCTTTGGAAGGAGGCACGCCTTGCTTTTCTGACAGCTGACATGCTCACATGCCTCAGAGATGCAATATGGCAGGCGAAACCACTGCCTTCCTTCTCCAGCTGTGCTGGTGCCGAGGCAGTGCCAGTCCTAGCGCAGCACTATACGTCTCATCTATTTTTCACAGTGGTTTGGCAAAACGTCAGACCCCGATCATCAGTGCTGTCCGTGCGGCTGTTAGTGGCCTAAGCAGCTGTGCTCTTGCTGGGGAATAGAGAGAACTTGGAGGGTTTTGTTGTTTTGCTGTTTTGTCCTAATCTAGTTATCCACGGGCCTCAAAGCTGGACTGCAGAGAATGTTTGCCAAAAGGAAATATCTCTTGTTCCTGGTTGGATACTCCCCTCGGCGGTGGTGAGGCTTCCAGCACCTCAGAGCTGCTGTGGCAGGGACGGACATCCAGGAGAGATCGTCTTTTTTTCCAAGGTCACTCAGCAACCACCACTGCATTTAGGCTCTGGACCGTGTTCATGAAGTCAGGCTCCCCTCTCCTTCCACCCACCCTCCACCGAAACCTAGTTTCACGCTTTGCCACACCAAATGCCTCTGCCCGCAGCGTCCTTCTCGCTAGCTCCCACTTAAACAGCAAAGCCTTGTACTAGATGAGGAAAAATTTCCATGGCTGGGTAGCTGAGGGCTGGCCAGAGGGTCTGTGCTGCCCAGAGGGAGGCAGGTCCTCACCTTCAGCCCTCACTCCTGCACTGGGGAGGGGCTGAAATGCACAAGGACAGGGACAGATGCTCCTCAGCATCACTGTTAATTGTACCATCAAGTGTTCAGGTAGACTAAGTGCTGAAGCACTTCGATGTAAAAAAGAATAAATAAAAAAAAGTAAAAAAAATAATTTCATACTTAGCCTGTGTCAAAAGCAATATAATCTCTAGTTTTCTGGCCAAAGATTATTTTTCAGAAAAAGCTTGTATTAGAAAAACACCCACAAAAACAAGACAAGGAATTGCAGAAGGCTGATGATGGACCTATTTTTACTTGTGCTGATGAATCGATTCCTATCAATAACATGCTGATTTATTTAAACAGTGCTCCAGACTGCTTGTCTGTCTTGGAAATCAGTTTCTGCCTCTTTGCTTTCTTTTAATTTCGCAAACCAAAGAAGACCTGTATCAATCCTCCTTCCCGCCCATCTCAGTCCTTATTAAGCCCACTAACAAACTCCTTTTGGGACATACAAATACTGATCTGTGATTGATGACAATTCTCTGTCATCAGGCCCACCAAGATGGTCTCTGAACTTCTGCAAGAGCAGCTCTTCCTACTGTAATTTACTTCACAGTGAGTGGGAGATTCAGAGTGCACAAGTGCAGTCACCACTCCCCCAGCCCAACTCTTTCCGATGTCCTTCCAAACGGGGCTGCGGCAGTAGCTGCAGGGGCTGCGCAGTGTTCACGTGGGGCTTCTTCTCCTATAGATTTCAGATATGGCCCCCTGAGACAGTGGGAGCTTTGGGACCAACGTCCCTTCTCACCACAGGCGCTTTTTAAAATTTTTTTTCCCCAAAGTGAAAATTGCTAAATATCTGTTCAAAGCCAAAGGAAAAGCAGGGTAAGATTAATAGCTGGAATTGTGGTAGCCAAAATGAGTTAGTAAATTAATTATTTCAACTGTTATAAAGATTAAAAAGAGTCTAATACTTCTCTGACGCTGAACTCTTTATAGCCCAGTTCTTGTGTTACTGGGAAAGCCTGCACAAGGTTTTTGAATAATACTTGATTTAATAAGGAAAGCTAACAATAACATTATTTTTATTCACAGAACGTCTATCAAATTTAATGCAATTCCCTGGATTTTTAATGGCATCATTAATTGTGTTATAACCCTTCTTAGGACTTCTGCTGTTATACCAAATGTTGTCAGAACATATGCTGCGGATATTTCAGTCTAATATCATATTCCACAAGTTTTATGATGGTTATTGTTGCCGTTACAAAAGCCCTGAAATGTTCCATAAGTCACTTCTTATAAGAAGCTGCTGGGTGCAAAGCAGCTAGAAAATAATAGCTGGGTTTTGGCAGGTCCTAAATTTATCAAATACATACTTAAACTAGTCAGGGACTCGGGGAATACTGTGTTTCTCTCTGTTTTCAAAGCAGAACTTGGGTCAGGCAGAAGTGCTTTTTAATCCTTCCAAGGCAGAATAATTAATAGTTCAACTGCATACACATTTTCAGTTGTTTGCACTCTCTTGCTATCAGCAGCTTTAGTTTCTGTCAGCATTTCTGTTAGGTATTCTTTCAGCTGTAGGCTTGTACTTTTGAGTAATGCTCTTTCTGGCCTGAAACTCAGCAATATATGCATATTAATCAGAGAACTTCAGATATTTCTCCGCTTCTTTGCCACATAGCTAGAGTTACGACCCCTTAGTCACACTAAAGAAAAAGCTGGATATCTTAAGGCAAAAAAAGTATGTATAGCACCACAGAAAGCAGAAACACTGAATGATTTGCAAAAAGAGAACAGCGAGGGATCTCATGAAAATCTGTAAGGCATCAGATTTATTTCTTGAGGCCAAAACAATCTGCAACCTCTTTTATTTCTCCTTCCATAAAGAAGATACAGGAAAAAGCACTCTCAAATCAGTAACTTCTAGTGTCTTGTGAACATGGAATATATACAGGTTTAGCTACCGTTCAGTTTTTTGGGGATGTTCAGGCAGTTCTGGCTGGGGGGGAGCTCTGAATGGCTCTGCCCTCTCGCATGGGGATGAGAGGGAGGAGAACTGCTGGGACAGGACTGTGTGCACACGTACATACAGATGTAATCACACAGCTCTATCGATTCGGTTTGGGGTGAGATGTGACCTCCCCAGCCAAGCCACCCGAGAGGAAACCCCTTAGGTTCACCAGGATGTATTTTGATTTTCTACTGCGTGATCAGATCACATTTCTACACAGAATCAAACTATTTATCACCGACACGTATGTTGTTTTTAAGCTTTGTTTCATCATGATAGCTACGACAAATGTTTCTTTCCACAGTTACCAACTCCTTTTGTTTAGTTTCTTGACAGAGGTTTCTCACTGACAGACAGGAATGACACTTGTTACTGTGATCAACTGACAGCAGTACTGAGTCCTTCTCCATTACAGTATAAAAGATATTTCAGAACACACCAGAAAAGAAACAAAAATTATTACTAAGGTCGCTTTGTAGTTTGTCTCTGTAAAACATACCTATCACATGTGTTAAATGCCATTTATCATTTAACTTTTCATATCTTAGATCAAAGCGTCTTCCTGAACACAGGGTAACAGCAATAAGTCTTTAATTAATAAAACAGGGAAATTAACGCTATTTTACACTCAGATAATCAACTATTTCTAACTTGGATGCAGCTGGACACATATTTTCTTGCTGGTAAGAAGACATTTATGATCCTCACAGATCACAAGTGAGTGTAGGTACAGATTCTAGTTCGGTTTAATATATCTCAGTTCTAGCGCAACTCTTGTCTCCTTTTGTTATCTATGAACCTGCAATCCCTTTTTTTCTCATTGGAACCAGCTTTATCTCACAAATGAGAAATGAACTTTCCCAAAGCAGCACATTATAAAGGTGAGAAATTATTAGATGCAATTCCCATGACAAGCTATAAGTAGTTTGGGAGAAGGCCCAGGCGGAGGGTGTTTTTGAACGAGGAAAGACAAATTACTGGTAAGGCAGACCGCAAAACCCATAGGACAGCCGAAGAGCTCGAGAAAGATACACATAATCAGTCTACAAAAGAAAAAAAAAAGAAAAAGAAGAAAAAGAAAGAAAAAAGCTTACCTTAATAAAAGTGCCACCAAAACTAATCCAAATCTTGCTTGCAAAAACTTCAGATAATTAAAATTCCCTCTTTGCTTTTCTAGCATGTGAAGAAAGGCACAGCTGTCCCCATTTTTGCCCTGGTACCCCGTTAGCCCTACCTTTTCCTATATTTGCTCTATGTAGAATGTCAAATGCTTGTCACTGAAAGCACTGCCATTTCTATGGGAGATGTAACGTACCACGACTAAGGTTGTAAAGTGCTGAGCAAACAGGAAAGCCATAGAATGAGTAAGAGGGGTGAAAAAAAGAGAGAACCTGCTGTTAAATAATCCTTCAAACCCTGTTCTGAACAACTTGACAAGATTAATAAGCTTTTCTCATAATAATCCCTTATAAAATGTGATGTGTAGGAACTGGGAACATCCATTTGTCCTGCGTTAAGCCAAGGACAGAAGCAGGTGATTAGGAGGAATTGATTTTGGACTTGCTCACTTACAAATAGTTTTTAAAAATTATCTGGGCCCATGCTCAACCAGCCGTAAGGAAAGACTTAATTGCTTAGTTTTGAAATATAAGCTCTGCCACCAAAATCAACAAGGGGACAAACACTTACATTCAGAGATTCATGTAGATCCTATCTCTGTAGCTCCTCCAGATGCTGGTATTGTTCTGCGTGTTTCTGAGAGATTTTACCAGGATCTGAAAATATACAGTAAAGTTTTATACTAAGGTGCATTCATTTTTAAATTATTTTTTCCCAAATATACATTCAAAAACAGACATGCATTTCTAGGATATGAGCTGAGTATATGTTTCACATATAAAATGTTTTCCAGCATGCCAGGTGAAAGCACTTCTACTTACAGCTACACACTGACTAGCAAGACCATCCCCAAAGTGAATATTGCACACGATAGAAATGTGGGACACAGGCACACAAATCTTATTTGGAGCAGAAAGGAATCATTTCCTCACTAAATTGAAGGACAATTGTCATTCTTCTCACAGGTGAAGTTTTCTGTCGCTAGGAAATGGAAACTGTTGATGTTGCTCAAGGACAAACAGCTTACGCTGACTTTATTTTCACCTCCCCCCAGAGCAGAGCCCCTGAGCCCTCACATCGAGACTTAAGCCTTGCAAAGGTCTCAGCTTACAGACGGCTTCTGTGATCGATGGTAACAGAAAACCCGCTTTAAAATAACAGTGCAGGAAGCTACTGTGCTGTTCCCTCAATAACCTACAGCATGGCGAAGCAAACCATAAATCTGCTAACAGGTCTAACAGGGATCTCACTTTCTTAGCAAGAGCCTGTATAATCGCATAACATGAGGGGCAAGCACGCACATCTCTCCTTTCACCACCTGAAACCTCGGCAGCCGTTTCACTCATAAAGCCCCTGCTCCGGCGTGAGGCTTTACCTTCCCGGGGATTTGAAGTTGCAGCAAGCACTAAGGACCGGATATGGAAACGCTTATCTGCCTGGGACCTTACACATTTCAAAATTATGGGAAGTAGGATCAACAGCACGTGGAAAGTTTCAAACCTGCCATTTGGTAGATGAAGAATGTGCCTGTCGTTGCTCAAAACTTGACGAATGAGATGCTTATAGCCATTACGAGACATAACCTCTCTTTCTTATATGAAAAAAAAAAGGGAAAAAAAAAAGGTGCCCCTCTAGTGAAAAAAACCCCACACTCATGGAGAAGTTCCTGATACAGAGGAATTCTGCACCGAATTGCAGTTCGGTGTCTTCTCCCAAGTAACAAGTGATGGACAAGAGGAAATAAGCCTCAAGTTGCACCAAAGAAGGTTTAAAGTGAATATTGGGGAAAAACTCTTCACCAAAAGGTTGCCAAGCACTGGAATAGGCTGTCCAGGGCAGTGGTGGAGTCACCATCCCAGGAGATATTTAAAAGACATGTAGATGTGGTGCTCAGGGACACTGTTTAGAGGTGGACCTGGCATTGCCAGGTTAGTGGTCAGACTCCATCTTAAAGGTCTTTCCCAACTTAAACAATTCTATGACTCCACAATTTGCTGCACACAGACGACAGGTGGAGAAGGCCCATGGGCCATAGGCCCTGCAGACAACGGGCAGCGAGGCAGCATGAAAATGCAGCCAGGGTGACAGGAACCAGTAACATCATGTGGGGTAAAGCTTAGCAGGTGCCTGGGTAGAGCCCATTAACGCTTCTCCAAGGGACCAAGAGGAGGTGTCTTCCTAACACGACAAAAGCTAACCAGTTTATTTTTAAACCCTTAGTTCAGTGAAATCTTCTGCTGTCTCTCCATCTCAATCAGCTAGAGTTAATGAACATTCTTTTTCGTAAGAAAAGCAGTTCTTTGGCTCATTTGCACAGAATGTCTGAGCTTGTGCTTGCTTTGCTGCTAACAGCAGCCGTAATAGGAAATGCGTTAAGATGGCTCCGAGCAAGCTTCCAGGTCAGAGAAACATCTATTTTTAAACATGTTTAGGATTCCTGTTATGCACATGATTATCTTCTGAAGTTCACAGATTTTCCATCCTTGACACCTAATTTTTTGCAACTTGTCTGCTGATTTTGTGTGCCTGCTGTGAAACCATCTCTTTAAATGCGTTCACATTTCTGAGACACGTGCAGGGCCAGCTCTGATCCTGGATGCACAGTTACCATCTCTGCTGATCTAATAGTGTAGTTTTTGAGATAGTTACAGAGGTGTTGAACCCTGAAATAAGAATCCAGAGCCTTAATCTGAAAAAATCACTCTGGTAAATGCTGAGTGATTAATGCTGTAGAGAACGGCAGTTTGATTTGTGCAGTGTAACAAACCGGGTCTGCATCGCATTTCTTTCTCTTTCCTTTTTAAAACTTTCCTCTCATAGTCTTTTTGTCCTTCTGTAATACAGCTTGTAGCTTATTTCTCTGCATTTGGATACACACAGTACAAGTACATATTTTTAACATATTTATGCTCCTTTTACATATTTTGTCCAGTATTAAATCAAACTTGTGGGAGGGAGGTGGGGGGGAAAATATGCTTTATCTTCACCTGGACAGAAAGATATCAAAACCATTACAGGGAGAGTACAAAGTAATTTTCACAAGGGAAGTGAATACCTTCACTCCCTGCTGAGCAGAAGATGATATTTTTAAAGCTCTCACATTCTGGATGCTTGTTTTGATTTTCTTTGGAAAAAAAAAACCTGCACCAGTCAGTTCCTACTCAGGCCTTGCTTCTTCAAGGAGATGGACACCTTCTGTTCCTGCATATTGCCATCGTATGTGTTGCACATGTTTGTTGAAACTGAACATGAGTACATGTAAGGGGAAGTCTTCCTCCACCAGACTGTTCTCCTTGGAGAAGTTCCACTTAACATTTATACCCAATGGTGAGGTGTCCCTATTTATGAAGTTAGTGATTTATTCAAATCCAATTTCAGGAGCTGAACCCCGAGGTGCGCATTATCCTGACAGGAGTCAAGGTCAAGCATGGGCTGCAGCACATCAACAAAAGAGATGTTTAATCAAAGTCATATAAAACATTTAGAGGTGCCAAAGTTTAAGGCAGGGCTAGTCACTAAACTTCAATATAAATTGGAAAACTCTCATGGAATCCTTTCCCTTTAACTCCTAACATTTCAGCCAGAGACTTGCTCAGAATTTCACACCAGGAGAAGGCACCTCTGTGCTGGGCAGGGCTGGGGATTCTGCACTCGCTGCTGCTGAGCCTCAGCTGCTCCTTTCATAGAGCTTAATCTCTGCAAAGCATGTTCAGCACTTTGCTCGGCTGAGCCCTTTTTGAGAAGCGCGATGCTGACGTGATGATGTGCCCAGCTCTGGCATAGTGATCTATACACAGACAAATTAGCAAGATAATAAAATTGACACTTGGAAATAAGTAATCTTTAATTTATGAGAGAATGAAAAACATGGGCACAATCCCTTGGAAATAGCGGCATTTGCAGAGCAGCTGATTATGAGAAGTCCTCATTTAGCCTGACTGCCCACAGGGAGAAACAGTGACCTTGCTGGGGCTGAGGGCAGAAATCCCACCAATTTCTGTTGGGCAGGGTTCTTACTTTTCACATATAAGTGTAGGTGCAGGTATTTGCAGACTTAGACTCTTGCATTGGGTTTTTGATGCATTTATATCACATTGTTCTTCCAGGACCCTTATGAGAAGGGCAAACTCCACTTTTACAGCCAAGTCTTTATTCTTTGTGTAGGATTAAGTTCTATTTAACAGGGAGTATGTTAAAGTTATTTTATTTTGAAAACTCGTGAATAAAGAAACATAGGGGTCAGCTCTTGAACTCTGTTATTTGAAATGCCAAATGAAAAAAGTGGGATTTTTTTCATAAATACTGGAGATTTTGAAAAATGCTGAATGGTCTTGGATTCCCAGTATTATCCAGCTTGTTTCCTTTTAAGACTAGTAGAGCTAGACTACAGTTCATTTCAGAAGGCATTTATGTGGGACAACTTGCATCTTTTCAATGCAGTGAGATAACCATCACGTACAAGCAAATAGAGACAAGGTCACTTCTGTCTCCCCAGTGCCAACCACTTACTTCTCGATCTCAAAGAATTACGTTTATCAGCAGCTGTGGAGCAGAATGAAGAGTGGACAAGGTAAGAGGTACAGTGCCGAAACACCCAAAAGGGAGGAGAGCACAAACAAGGCCTGGTCTTGCCTTTCATTTTTTTCCAGTCAGTGGCCTGGGTAAAAGGAAATATTTACACTGTGTAGCCCACACCTATTTAATTAAAGTTCAGAGCTTGAGAACCATGTGTTGCTTTTACACACCTCTGGAGGGAGAGACTAAATAGCGGGAGGGGAGGTTGCAGGAGAGCACCAGCTCTTGTGTCCACTCTTTGACCAACTTCTCCCCTTTTTCACTGCAGAGGTGGTTTCCATTAAACTTTGGGTACTGACTGGCAGAAAAGCAGTGGGAGTAGGGGAGGCAGCCCAGAGGATGGGAGACAGAGAGCTTCTTTCAGTGTTGTGCCAGCACAGTGGTGGCAGCTCTCATGCTGGTCCCAGCCCCGGACCAGAGTACTCTCCCAAAACAGAAGGCTTTTTTACTGAAACCAAACAAAACCCAGCAATGATGTCATTTGCAAAGACAAACTCAACAAAACCCAACCAAACTGCAACTTAATTTCCCGAGAGATATGAATCAACAGAAGCAGTTCATCACTTAGCTGAGGTTTTGCACTTCTGAATTTCTTGTAGACCTCTTGAATTTAAGAGACAGGATACTGGACAAAAATCTTCATCGCTTTTCAATTGTGTAAACCAGACACTATTATAGGAAAACCAAAACCGAACCTAGGCTGTATTTTACTGGCCAAGAAAAACTACCTGCAGACTATATGAAGAGTATAACTCCTCTTCCAGGAAAGGAAGATTGGACAAGGAAGAAAACAGTCCTAGCAGATGATAAAAGGAAAGAAGAAGGTAGTGTCTATTTCAAATATAGATCCAAAAGCTGATCGACACAGCCTTGAATGACTTTTGGCGTGCAAGAGTAGATTGCATGGATTTCTAAGGAGATTTGCAATTTAGTTAAGTTCCTTATATTTCCTGTTTCTGCATTTCCTCACGGTGACGGAGCATGCTGAACACTAAGGACCAGAAGAACAGAAGGATGTGAGAGTAAAAAGTCATTGAATTAAGAAAAGATAATCACATGTTTTAAAAGATCAGCTAAATTCAACTCTTGGGCAGAATTCTATTGTATTTTGAAGCTTTTACCATTTCTAGGAGAAGCCAAATGAAAATTAGATTAAACCTTGAACTGCTATGCTTTCCATTTATTTTGTACTCTTCTTTTCACACAGTTCTGACCTTACTATTTCTTGTCTCCTCTCACAAAAACAATGGCACTATCCAGATCAGCAGGCTTCAGAGAACTCAGCTATTGCACTCAGATTTTGTTTTATTTTTGCCAAGCTGGCTGCTGCAGGCAAGAGAATAATTTTTATGCATGTATGTATTAACATATTTTTAAGGTGATATAAAGTCCTTTTATAGAATCTACAGAAACAGGAAAATGTCTTAGATGGTCTGGGATGAAATATAGTATCCTTTTCTCCTTGTAAATATAATTATTTTCTTTCTCAGTACAGAGAGGTGCATAATAAGGCTTTACTAGCTCAAAGCCAGAGCTGAAGCAATGATAAATAAAATAAGCCCATGAATATAGCAATCTACAACTCATTTGTCTGGTTTGCATATATTTAAACATATTCATGTCTAAGCCCTAATGTGAATGATGTTTTGTCTGCATGACTTGTTACAGAAAATTTAGATTCTGCTATATGCTATTGTTTGCTCCTGAATGTAGTATTTGCAAGCAAATGTGCAGTTGTTAACAAAAATAACGAAGCTCTGTCTCCTGTGGATGAGAAACTACGGTTAGTTAAACCTAGATACCATGACCCCACCTCTCAGTCAGAAAGACAAGGTGATGAAGCCAGGGGCTTCCTGAGCACAGGAGCATGTAAATGCAAATTTCTTTGTGTGAACGTGAAAAGGGGCTTTTAACAGAAAACCTTCTGTGTGCATTTATTGAAGGACTAGAGGAAAGATTTTAATTCTCCTCCTCACCTTCACACTATGAAAAACCTAGTCCCTGTTAAAAACCAAGAGTTTGAGAGATGCCTCTTCTCCCATTAAACAGCGAAAGCAGAACCCATCCAGTACCCACTTCTCTGCTTAGAAAAACCCCTCCTAAAAGCATAATACTTGCTGCATGCTCAGTATAAACCCAGCAGCTCGATACAAACAGCAGAGAACGAAAGCTGTTGACTTTCCCAATCACTGTTAGTGAGACCATGTCAGTGACTAAGTTAGTGAGAAATGTGTATTTCCACTCTCCTCTAGAAAGGGGCATAAATATCACTTCTTAATATTTAATAAATCACTTCAAAGCTGGTGTTCAAGCCCCATCAGGACTGAGGGGGAATTAGCAGAGCCGGATGGAGAAAGCTGGAACTCTCTCAGCCCGCCTCACGCCAGCCCAAGTTCCCCTCCAGCGCAGTTTCCTGGTGTGCAGGGAGGGGTGCAAGCACGGTGTGGTGGGTGCACATCTGAGGTCTGAGAGTTATTTGAATTTTGGCCAATTTTCAGCAGAAGATCTCTTGAAGAGAATTTTGAGTTTACATTAATGTAAATACCTGTGGAAAAGTAAGGGATTTGCATGAGAAAGAAACAGCAGGGTAGGGGAAGCCTTTCAGAAGTCAGTGACCCACAGCTCTAGTGGAAATGAATTATTATTTATTTTAAAGAAATACTGGTTTCTGGCTGAAGTTATGGCCAGGGTTAGAGAGGAGAGCGGCAGAGCCTCTTTCAGCAGCACCAATCTCAGATCTGCCCGAGGTTTCTTTATGGCTCTTTTATCTCCTCTCTGAATTACTGGAGAATGTGACATGTGGTGGGTGGTGGCCGTGGTGTGTGCATGGAACCACACTGCTACTAGTTGCATTCTCCTCTCCATCTAGGTTTACTGTAAAAATAAATAAAACTCCTATCGTGCAGACCCTTTTTGCATGTGTATTCGATTTCTTGACCTGTCTTTAAATGAACCAGGCCTACAGGGTTTTTTGAAGGGAAAATGGTCAAAGCCAGGGAGTCTGACCTGAGCCAGGGGGTTGTTAAAGGAACAAAAAGAGGATGGAGTGGGTAGATCATTACCAAATGGCCCAGCTACAGGGACCCTGCTTCCCTAATGAGCCTGACAGCATGCAGTGCCACCTCTCTCTTCATATGTAAAGCTAATCCCTTGCCCTTTCTGACAGCCCGTATTTACATTTGCAAATTAATCCATACTCCCACACTGCCCCTGCAAAGAGAGTAAAGGGAAACAGGCGTCCAGCATCCGCCCAACCCACAGCATAGAGATCCCAGGGCAGATCTGGCCCTTGTCGAAGTGTCGCTCAGCCTAAGAGGTGGAGGAATAAACGTCTCTGTGTCAAGAAAACTGATGGGGCTGTCCTCTGACAGAACCTATCCCAAATGGAGAAGTTAGTCTAACCTCCTCACCAATCCTGAGCAAGTGCACAACGTTGGAGAAGACCAGCTTTCACCATACATCTTCTCATTTCAACGTGGCCACCATGCTGGGGGCAGGCTGCAGAGCCTGTGGAAATTCAGACAGTGGCGAAATGAAAGCAGAATTATTCTTCTTTCATTTCTCACTATGCCAAACAGTTTTTATACAGCATTACTACTTATTCCAAATCCTAATAGTCAGCAATTAGGAAATACACGCCTAAAGACTATATCCGTGTATGTAGTAAAGCAGCAAAATAAGTGGGAGGCTCCAAGTCGGGAGGGGTGAGCGAGCGGGAGCCAAACTGTTGCATCACGTTCAGCGTGATGGCAGTGGCTCCCACAAAAACTGGGGGAGGATCCCTCCTCCTGAATTTCCAGAGGCCAAGCAGTCTGCTCAGGGCTGTGCAGGCAGAGGTAAGGATGCAGGATGAGGCACCGCTCCCCAGCGCTGTGGGGCAGGGCCAGGCAAGGCCACTGCTGTCCCATGGTCCTCTCCTCTATGCTCTGGCCACACATCCCATAGCTATATTGGAGGCAGTTTAGGGAGTCAAACTACCTAAAACCTAATCTTTTCCAAGGACAGACACGAGTTTCGATGTCTGAGCTGCCTGTGGCATGAATGCTCACAAGGGAGAGGACAGGTGTGGGCAGGAAAGAGAGGGGCCGTGGTGTGGGGGATGAAGATCCATTCAAAGTGCCACCAGACCTCACCCTCAGGTATTAATTCACTGGAAGCATTTTCATCAGGCAGCTGTGGTTTCTGGGGGGCCAATGTGAAAATTAATGAGATTTTGTGTTACATTCTCGTCTAATGACAATCGAGTCATTGATTTGACTAATTTGCTGGGAATGATCCCACAAAGGCATTTTTGATAGGAGAATGAAGGCAAGAAGTCACCTCCTCAGCATGGGATCTCACAGCAATTGCTAAATGTGCTGAAGCAGGGAAGAAAAAAGGTGGGAACATATGCGCTGTATTCCTTCTTTTGTTTTCCTGAATAAGGAGTAATACCGCTGCAAATGCAGAGAAACCGAGAAGGGAAATCGCAGCCCTTCCTGCAGCACACAGCAGGGAGCTCCGCGCCTGCCGCTCGGCCATTGTGCGCCTCCCAAAGAGGGGCTTGTTTTTCTGAAATGCCAGGCGTTTCTGGAGCTAAGGTTATCCTCGGAGCAGAATATATAAATAAGAGATTACTTGCAAGCACCGCAGCCAGGCTTGGGTTGTAGGAAATGTTTGTTTTCATTTCTGTCACTAGGCAGCAGGGAACCTGTCGCCTTTGTTCTGGAGGTCATGCTGCTGGAGATGGCAAATATTGACATACATGGAGGTAGTTTTCATTTTCATGTGTTTCTTGTTACCTCTTACTGCTATGTGATTTTGCTTTCTTCTCTTGTTTTCCAACACTTTCTCTTTGTTTTCTTTCTCTTTTTCTTTTTTTTTCTTTGGCCTCCCTCCTTGAACTTTTCCTTGCGCTGACTATCCTGTTCTGGGTTGCAAACGCCACGATGAAACTGCAGGTGATACTACGGCCTCCTAACCCTTGCGATGACTTGCCCCAAATGAGCTGACAGCTTCAGCTTCTGCCCACTGTGATAGGGACGGGGGTCCACATGCCAGAGGCATTAATTAGCAGGCATGACAGGGATTCTCTCGCAGAAATTGCACTTGCCTTCTGCTCCTTTCGCAGTTGTCATTTCAGCTCAAGGTTCAGAAATGTTGCCAGGTGCTGCGTACTTCATCATGTTTCTGATTATGCTGTACCTGGCTGATGCTCAGATGTAGAAACAAATTTTCTAGGTTATCAGACACACAAAGGAAAGGAGGGAGATGCAGAGACCACTTGTCCTATATACCTTTCGTTCATTGCTTCTGTTAATTTTCTGTGATGCACTCTAATGCAACCAAGGATTTTTACCTATTACTCGCAACAGAAAAGACTCGTTTCTGTTAATGATCAGATCTCACATTCAGAAATATTGTCATGCAGTTCAGCTCACTGAGGTACAGTGACTTTCCAGAAAGAAATATAGCCATATTAGGAAATTCTGGAAATGACTACACAAAACCTATAGTATGAAACAAGGAAGTGCAGAAGTAGACAAGAAAAATCATCCTGGTACTATCAGCTCAATTTTGTAAATTCCTAGTGTACTTTCATTTAATCACAATGGAGAAGCAGGAAATGATGTTTACGCATTGAAGTAAATATTTACAGTGCTCCTTACATATCACATACAATGAGAATTGCTTTTACGTTTGACATTCCACAAAGAAAACATTTGGCTTTTAAAATCAAAAATATATAAATAAAGGGCTGACAGGGACCTGAGAAATTCACCTAAGTCTTTGCGATAATTGCTTTAACTTGTTCATTTGACAGTGGCTAATCCCCATATTAACCTGCTATGGCAACTAACGCACTGCAGAGTTCATATTGATGATAATGCCAACTATTAGCACCCATGGAGGCAGCTTTCCACTTCACGTTTTCCTTGTCACCTATTTTTGCTACATAATTTTGCTTTCCTAATGCTATGTATGGACAAATATCACTTGCACTGATAATTCCCGTGCAGATAATCCTTCCTTCCAAAGATTCCCTGCTCCTCACATTTATCTGCAGTATTTCTGAAACTTCTCAGTAATTGGGACATCTCTTCAAAAAAAGCCATTCCGGAAATGACTGCCTTGCAATAGTCATTTAAAGTTTGCTGTGAATGAAAGATAGAGCATTTGACTGACCTGCCACTTGATTTAGCTTCTCATCCTATTCCTAGATGAATATCCAATTACCCCTTTGAGCTTCTGCAGCAGCGAGGGAGGGGAAGGTGGGAGATACTCTCATCACGTTGCAATTATGATTATTCCACTGGCCTTTCCCCTTCTTCTGAAAATTATCCAGGCTGGAAGTGAGTCATTAGTGAGTGGAGCATGATAGCAGGTATTTGTTAATAAATATGCTCAGAACAGTCTGGATGAATAATGCTCAAGTGTTAAAGGATTGCCTCATGGGTAGCTGTGTGATTAGCCATTGACCTCGTGTGTTGTTTCTGTCCCACCTGGGTGATTGAAGCATCTGAAGAAGGAACAGAGAGCTCTGATTATAAATTACACTTTCTGATAGAAACTGCTGGACTGATAATAACTCATCGTGCAATCCATGAAACATTCAGGTTTCACAAACCCCTCATGATTAGAGTCCTCACAGAGAAATGGCATCATGCCTGAATCACTCATAATTTTAATTTATGAACACAATCATAAATCAAGGTTCTTTTCTTAGGAGGGCCTTGCCCTTTTGCAAGGTTGTATGGGCGCAATTTTGTTCAGCAAGATCCAAGGTGAGACTGGGTTTGGAAGGGATCTTCCTATAGAAAGAACGGGATGTTGCTCTTCATAGATTCAATATCACAGCCGTTCATCAAAAGGTCAACATCCTCCATCTGCAAACAGCACCCAGGGACAGCTCTCTGATGTCAAAACATACCTGGTTCAACAGCAGCCATTTCTGCCAGTGCTTTCAAGGCCAGGGCTTTACGCACCTAACAAAATGCTGCCGCAGCATCTCTGACTGCCGCCACTCTAAATTTGCCATGTCTAGGACAAGAGGCAGATCTCTGCAGGCCGGGGAAAGCAAAGCTACTACTCACCCTTAGAAATTTTCAGGATGCTGCCCTGATTTATCTAACCCTTCTACATAACAGGACAATAAAAGGTGATCCCAGGCCATGAGCGCACAATGAAGAACATTCCTCCCATTATAATGGTGAAAGGACAGTCCCCCTGTTCTGAGGTGAGGAGTCCCCGCTGTCTAGGAAGCCTCCATGCCTTTCCTAAGGCCACAGAGGCTCTTGGCCAATTTTGTCTTTAGTCCCCATCCTCAGAAAGGTGGTTTCCAACAAGCAGCTCTACTGAATGAGGATTGTAGGTTAACTGGTCCTAAAAACCCAAACCAATATTGGCACAGCCCACATTCTCTCATCTGATGATTTATTGCACCCCCCCCTCTTCCCAGCTATGTGACAAGGTGTCTCATAACAAAAAATATTTCATACAGGACATAAGGAGTCTGATTTTCATCATGACAACTTCCACCCTGTGTGGTTTCTGCACCTGTGGTTGCACAGGGGTATTCTTGTCTCAAGCCCAGGACATGTCCCCACAGCCTCACATGGAGTGAGCATCTCACCTTCGGATGGGAGTCCCCATTCATCCCTGGGGATACTGGGAGAGAGGGCAGGGAAATGCTAGTCACAGCACTACAAACAAGGTCCCATACAATCCCCATTAGTTTAAAGGGCTTTGAGTCTATTAAAGTTTGATCTGATAGACACTTCCCTACCATTCATAGCAGAGGAATCCACACGCAATCACTGTGAAAGAGTTTGCATTTGAGAATGGGATAAATAAGAAGAACGAGCAATTTGCTTCAGCTTATTTAAAAAAAATATATGTGAAAAATAGAACAGAGAGATGGTTTGGTGTATATAGAGGGATGAAGCTGAATGCAATATACAATGCATTACCAAATCCATGCTTAGCACCCTATTTTTTCCAGTGGCATTGTAGCACTGAATTATTTATCACAGATTAACAGTACCTACATGTATATTTAATGTAGAAATTACCATCCATTTACAGAGGGGTTTTAAATTAGCACATGGGAGAGGCTCCTTCCTTGGGTGCTCCTATATAGCAGCTGCCCTTCCTCAGCCTGTGAACATCATTCTGGTTTTGAATATATTTCTCCAGGTTTCAATGCTGTTGGGCAGAGGTCCAAGAGAAATGCTCCTGGCACCTCAGGCATACGAGGACTTTGATACCATCAGTGATGGAAGCAAAATTGGATCGACAGAGAAGGGTATCTCAATGTACACAGAGCGGCTATTTCGGGTGTGCAGGGAGGAGGTAAGGTCCTGTCAGACCAGGAGCTTGCTGAGTGGGTTCCCATTAAGCCCAAAATGGCCTGATCCCACTACCTAAACGTCTTCTCGGGAGAAGATACACTTGTCATACGAGATGGCAAACGAAGCAACCAAGTCCTTGCTTAGCTGCCCTCCAAAGCAGTCCAGCTTTTCCAAGTTTTCCAGCATCAGCATCTCCTTGACTAAATTTTTACTGTGTCCCAGGGGTCTGCCTCTGGCACATATTACAGACTAATTTCACTGAAGTATGGCTGCAGACCCTAAGATATTTTAAAAATCTGAAAATATACCTTTTACAATGAGCATCCTATTGAGACATCTGAAGAAAATTTCTCTGCCTTTTTCTTCCCTCTCTCTCCCACAAATGCATGGGGTCACCTTGGAAAATCTCACAGCCTGGCTTAAGTGTCTGGCAATGCCTTCCAAAGCTTCAGTTTTTTAGTATATCGTTTGCATTTTGAGAAAGACCAGGCCTTTGCAAATTTAATTTACTCATTTCTCAAAGCAGAAACGTGTCTATTTTCCTACGCGTACAAACTACCACTTGATTATCAGACCCTGCCTTCCTCGTCCACCCAGCATAAAAGTCATGATATGATTCTTAGGTAGTGAAACAATCGCTTTTTCACGAACACTCAATTTGAGTTATTCTGGGTAGCTCCCAAGAGAGGAGAAAAATAACAATAACGGATTACCTACAGTTGTCAGCTCTTAAGAATTGCAGCATTACAGCTAAATAGTTACACCAAAACACTTGCTAAAAAGCTCCGCACAGTAAATAATTATGATATTGCTTCCGTCGGGACTTTTCTGATGCAAACCATGCGGAGCACATCCCTGTCAGTATTTCTGGATGGAAATACGCCATTGGACATATCTCACCTGCGTGCTCCAGAGTCACTGCAGGGAGGACGCAGCATCCTGGAGACACCTGGCCCACCTCTGATATCATCACCAATGGCTGCACCAAAGCGAGACATGACCTGATTTTAAAGCCCTGGCAAATGCTGTTGCCTAGGACATCCCCCTCCTTCCAGCCACAGGAGCCAGGAGACCCTCCAACCAAACCCTCGTCGGGTCCAAAAGCAAAGTTTAGCTCGTGCCATTTATTCCTGTGAAAGGTGCTGCTGAAAAAAAACCCCATGAACTCCAGCAGATGTTGCGCTGAGATATTTGGTGTTCCTAAATGATCTGTGTGTGCTTCCTTTTCTGTTCTCTTAGAGAACAAATCTGAGTTTAATTCTTCAGACATCCAAAATGATCTACTTATCTAAGCCTGCAAAACTTTCATCTGAGGATCAAAAATATCCTGGTGCATTGAGAATAATGAATTTACCCTGTAGGGTAACGTATTTTAATCCTAGCTAGCTCTCCTCCCAGTTTTAAACAAGGGAGGCCTCTTGGCAATCCAAATAACTTGAAAGACTTGATTCTCTCCCGCATTAATGCACACACATATTACTGCTAATTGTTTAGTCTCTCTTTAATCTATTTAAATGCATAAAATAAACTTCAGACATTTCAAATTGCATATGAGTCATTAAGCAGAGAGACATTTGTTCACTGCTAGTTTTTAGATGTTGATATGACAGCCAGATTCTGCTGTAGTGTTAGCTAGGGATAAATACCTTTTCACCTGAGTGCTCGTGGTGAATACTTCTTACGAGTGAAAATGTTCAGGACAGGCATTACATTTACCTTTTCCCCCTTCTTTTCACCTTTACAGTATATTAGATTTGGATTGGAATTGTTACAAAGTGAGTATTTCTACTTGACACCTGCAGGCATCCCTGTCCATGGCAGGGAGGTTAGATGAGATGATTTCTAAGGTCCCTTCTATGATTCTATGATTTATCATGCCCGTGTGTCTTATGTCTTATGAAATACCATGCACATATTCTTATGAGAAGTCAAGTTTATCATTATTTGGCTTATAGGCAGGCTCAGTACCTTTTAGGGAAATATCTTGGACTTGTGAATTTAGAGGAGCAGCACTAACCTGGCACCTGTGAACCTCAGCCAGCTCTGTATCCCTGTGAATAATGCTCTGCTCTGATCTCCAATCTCTCCCTGAATTTGCCCTCTCCTCACAAACATAAGCAGGGAATGAAAAGAAATGCACGTGGAATACACATAAAAACTATTGTGGCAGGTGAGTAGGAAGTAATCATGCTGGGGAAACAGCTCAAGTAAATGTTTGTAAGGGAGTACTTCAGTTTTCTTGACTCTGCTGAAATGCTCCTTGGCAAGGCCCTTCCAGAAGAACCTGTGCTCCCGACCTAACGTTGAACCTAGGGCACAAGCCAGCACTTTGGGCAAAGGCCATGTGAAGGGCTATCTGTCCCATCTGAAAAAAACAGCAGGAGTAGGATGAGTGTCCAGTCCCCAAAAGCTGAAGTATGTGTTCTGCTTCAACTTCAGTAAGAGTAGATTTCTCAACTTTTCTGTAACAGATAAAGAGAGCTGAACTGTCTTTCTCCCCAGGCTCTACAGAAGATGGGGAGAAAGGAGGCAAATTCCTGTTCTGAAGATTGGACGAACTTGTTACAACTTTTTTTTTTATGGATAATCAATTATTTTATATGGAAGAAACAAGTAAGCAGGGAAGCCACATCAAGCATGCCTAGCACTGAGCCAGGAAGAAAAACTATCAGGGAAACAAAATGTGTGTAAGTACGGACGTGAGGCAGCTTTTAGGTAAATGCTGAAAACACAGTGAAAGAAAAACTGGCATGTAATGGAGATAAAAATCTTACTTAATGTTCACGAACTCACAGTTTTATATATTACAAAATCCCAGGTCAGATACACAAGGCTATTCAAAACAGTTGACAGTAAAGTTGGTGGATTGAGTAAGCTCTCTTTGTGATAGATGGACACTGGAGTCATTAAAAGCTCTCCTCAAAATGAAAACTTTTCATTTTTAAGAGGTTTGGAAAAAAAAGTCATAGAGTGAGGTTGCCTTTGAATGTGCTTACTTGTATTTACAATTCGTATCAGCATAGTCACACACATCTTAATGTCCACAAGAGGCAGGACAAATAAAATACCGTATTTCAACTATCAGTTGGCCCAGGAGCATTTACCTCATTAACGAGGATGATAGCTTGAATTATTCTCTTGAGAGTAATTGAATGGAGAGGATTGATGTAGCTGGACAACAGCGACAAGTAATTTCTATAACTCAGCCAATAAACCATGTTTCACCTCATAAAAGCTCTGGGGACTGCTAAATTTGGTGAGAATTCTCTGGCTTGTCCTGTGAGACACTGTTGTTAGACTAAATGGGAAAAACTGGGAAAAAAGAAAGTAATGATGACATCACATTGAGATCCACATGCCCGTGGTCATCTGCCCCTCTGTAGGACATCCTCCAAGGCCTTGTCAGGAGAAGACCAGATGTGTACATCTGAGAGTAAGGCAAGGTTCACCCTGCTCACTCCAGCAGACATAGACCCATGCTACATCCCTGGGAAATATGGTTCCCACAAATTAAGTGCTCCTGTAGTGTTGTCACAATTGAGCAGAAATTAATACATTGCTGAGGCCATCTGAACACCTGAGTGACCACAGAGGAAGAAGCAAAAGACAAACTCTTTGGTTTTGGAGGTTTTGTGTCATAGAACTGGAATTTTTAAAAAATTTCATTCTGTTTTTCCCCTCCCCATTATAATCAGGGCAAACTCTACACATCATCAGGAGATCTGGACAACATCTTTTCTACAGATGGAGCAGTTAGACATTACTCGTGTAGTCAAAATTGCAACGGATGGTTGTTTTTATTGGAGATTTTTTCCAAGTTGCCTATAAAGATGGTTGCATGGAAAAAGTATTACGGTGGAACAGGGCCATGCTATTTATAGGGTGAATCTGCTGAAATAGCTCTTTCTGTGATAAAAACTCTGTCGAAATTAACTGAATCTACACAGCATCTCTTTTGGAAGATGAAGCATTCGATCGAATTTGCATGTAGAAACAGTAAAATATCATTTGAGATCAGTCGAAGCTCAGTGATGAAGATTGGTCTTCAAAGTGGATCTCGTGGCTCTCATAGCTAACAGCTAATTTGCTATCAGACTGCAGGATAAAACACACAAAAAGAAATATTTATCACAAGTAAGAGAGTATTTGCAAAACAATCCTTTTGCTTAAGTATTAGCTCCAGTGTTGGCTTAGATCCAGCCTCCCATTCAGGAAATTTCAAAGATCATCAGGAGTTACGTCCACAAATCAGTTTTGGTCATAAAGACTTAATGTTTGGCTTTCTTGCCGTAATCTGGCTTTTCTGTTGTTTAGTGCTGCAGCTCCTAATGGGGTGTAAGGAAGAAAAGCTAGGCACAAATAGTGTTGATACAATGAATTTACAGCCTGCTTAAAGAACCCTGCTCTGCCCTAACAGGATTTTGGGGGAAACAAAAGAAGTGGGGAAAATGGGTTCTCTGAGAGAACAGAATTTGGTATTTGCTAATGCCAAACTTATCTCAGGGCCACATGATGATATGTCCCAGTAACGCATAAGTAAGCACTGAGATCAGATTGGTTCCACATTCGGTGAAAAAAACACCCCGCCGAGCACCATTAAATCACTGCAATGACCTCCAAATGAAAAGATTTCATGTGGGCGTTAAGTGGAGAAAAATCCTGCAACTAGTTTTATTTTGGCAATGTTAAGCTTGTTTCAAAGGTCTTTTAAATAGAAACACTGGGTAAAAGCAGTTCCTGGGACATCTGGAGTGCGGAGTATCCAGGGCTGGTCTTAGACACCCTCTGCCCTCCGCAAGGGTGGGGAGCCACTGGGCCCCAAATCACATTCCTACCCAACTCCTATTAGCACCGGAGAGCCTCTGAGAAGCTTTCTTCTGGGCAGGGACCTGGCAAAATCCAACTTTCCATCTTCTCCTTTCTCCCCTCAAATCAGGAAACAGGGAACGACCAGGGCGAGGCCAGGGTGTGAGAGCACGTCTCTAAATCCTCCTTCTTAAGCGGGTCAATGATCCTGGAGCTGCCAAGCATTTATCCCATCTTTCTCACTTGGCAAAAAAAGATCCATAATTGCTAACAATAGACAGACATTTTAATCTTGAGTCATGCCTGGCAGACAGCAGAGGGAAAAATGTTTGGGATTGCACTCCTCTGGGTCATCTTTGTGTTCGGGTGCTTCGGGGCAAGACTTATGACATGTCAGACTTAGAGTCATAAAGGAAAGGAGAATTATGGGTTGCCTAGACACTCTATTTTGACTGAAAAACCCAGCAATTCACTCTTCCCCTGAGTCAACTCACATGAAAGCCCACTGGATTTCCTTCTCGATGAAGCAATGCTGTTTTGAAGTAGGAAATATAATAAAACTTTAAGCAGGCTGGGCATGAAAGAATGCATTGTATAGCTTGACTGGAGCAAAAATGCACGGCTGAATAAAATGTTCTCTCTCGCAATGATTTTTTGTGAGGCTTTGTCTTTTGGTTTGGGTTTTTCTTTGTCTGGTTGTTGTTTTTTTTTATTGTCTGCATGAGGCTACAAGAACCTGAAAGCCAAAAAGCTGAAAACTGAAAGCCAAAAAGCCAATTTTCAGATCTTCCTTGTTTTTCTTTCCCCACACCTAATCACTTGTATCTAGGACTTACGAAGAGCAGGTCTATTTTGCAGTCTAGTGGTATTACTTCAATTTGTGACGATGTACCCAGCTACCTTTAAAGTCGCTCCCTGGGCTACAGTAATAGAACAACAGAGCATGGATTTCAAAGCAAGAAAATTGCCTGACCATTTTGAAGCCTATTTGAAATTCCATGTTACCGTGTGGAACTGATGGTGTCCAGTTAGGTTGTTTAAATTTAGGTGGGACACATCTTGGTCAACAGCAATTAGACAACTGGGCTGCAGGGTCGGAGTCTCTGGAGATGGGTGGCTGTTGTACAGCAGTAAGCCAGCGCCCATGGCAGTGAAAATCTACTTTAAATCCACCAGAACGGTGTCAGTTTATTGCTGGGCAGCCTGGTTTGGGGATTTAAATGTGCTTTAAATCCTTGCTGGAAGAGAAGTGAGTAATCTGAGGCTCAGCATGATCTCTCCTAGCTTAGTTCTTGCTTTTATTACTGTTATTCACCCAGACTACTGCTCTGAATGTAGATGAACTTGGAAAAAAGAATGAAGCCAGAGCAAAAACGTAGAGGTGTCAGGCTTCACCCCAGATCTCCAAGCAGGGAGCGCCAGCTCTTCCCTTTCCTGCAGGGTCTTCTCACCTTCAAGCCGTTCTGCAAGTAAATTACTCATGCAAATTCCAGTTTTCCTTTATATTAATCACCATCACTTTTTCTTCACGGGTGATAATTGCTCTTGACTTTCGTTATGTGAAAACCAGTGAGCCAAATCCACTGCAGGAATACGCAGTGGGACCATCACCGGGAATCAGGGGACTTTGTCATGTATGCTTGCTGGGGCTGGGAGACTCTTCTCATGGCTTTCCTCGTGTGCCCAACACCTCCACAGCACTAAACAGGGCTACTGGGATGCAATTACTTTCCCTCCTAAATGGAAAGGCTCAGGCATGGTGTTTACTTGTCATTTTTGTTAATTATGATTTGCAGTTATGAGGATGGATTCCAGCAAGCTGTTAGTGAAGGGAGAACCATGACAGAGCTCTTCAATCCCTTCTCCAGCGATATGATGGTATTAATAATATAATGGTTTTGGGTTTTTTTCTTAAATAAATCTATTATAAAATCCATAAAGCATAAAAACAAGCCTTTGAAAGACCTTCTTCTATATCCTGTCCCTGACAGTTGCTGAGGGAAGGGACTAATTATTTATGCTCAGATAGGTAACTCCTCCAGCTGACAGGCAATTATTTGCTGGATTTTTGTATGTAAAAATAAGGGATTTATATAGTAAATGTAATACGTAATTACCAAGACAAACTGTGAATCAGTCAAAATGACACATGGCATCTCAGTGGGCTAAAACTGTCAGGATTTGGGAAGAACTTTATTTATTTATTTGAAGCACTTTTCATTTTCCCTGCTTTTTTTTCTATCCAACCATCCTAGCTTTTCAGCATCTCAACCAGTGGTTCTTCACTCTTAACGAGCGGCTTCATCTGTACCCCAGAAGTGGTTTTCCCACCACTTAAGGACACAGAGAGTGTGTCTCAATAATCCAGCTGGATGAGCAATTACATTGCTTCTGCTCACAGCATGCCTGAGCAAATTTTTTTTTCTTCAGCAAGGTGGTGTTTCCCACACTTTCCACCTAACAAGCCAGCAGACAACTGGTTGCTGGCTCCTCAGTACTGAATGACCAACAGCTACTGCTTCTCTTTTGTGTTTTCGTGCCTTAGGGGTTGCTAGGCAAAGGATAGAGGGGTATAAACAGGAGTAAAATCAGCCAGGTTATCTGTTTGCTACCATCAGGAACTGTCTTTATTAACAAAGCACCTTTAGAGCAGCAGCAGATAGCTCTTGGGGCAGTCCTTCAGAAAAAGGAACCACTTTTAGAAGCTGCTACTTCAAGATAAAAAAAAACCGATCAAAGCTGATCTGGTTTCACTAACATAGAACTTCACTTCTGTTGTTTTCACAAACCAGAGTGTCTAATAGCCAGAAAAAGGAGAGTTTTTACTAAACCAGGGATCTTTCGTTCATAAATAAGCATATTTACACATTAGCCCTTACTTTTCATGCTTGTTCAAAGTCACATCACTCAGCATTGATAAGGCATCACAAAAGTGGAACTACATTATATTAACATTACAGTACTGTATTACTGTTTATATCCTAAAATGTCGTAAAATTTTGAAGTGTACAGTACACTAGAGGCATTGATCTTCCTGCACAGCCCAGAAATTAATAAATGTGTTCCACCTCAATGTACAGTCCCCATAAATCAGCTCATTATCTCTTGGGTATCAGTATATATAATTGAAATTGATGTCATGTTTATAACCCTTGCTCACAGAGCATGTGTCTGGAAATGGGCTCAAAACTGCTGAATAGATATTTTGACCTTAAATGACCTTCACTTAATCATCTTTCATACAAACAGAAGAAATTAATATAATTTCAGTGGCTTATCTCCAGCAGTTTCATAAGGTCATTTGTGAAGTTCAGTAAATCTGTGCTGATCGAGAGGTCAATGTTGGGATTTTTCTTACCTGTTTTTTGAGCCTCACAATGAATTGTTAAGCCCTCAGAAGAAAAGAAGAAAAAATCATCACTAGAATGTAGCTTAACAGAATATGAGAAATGGAAGTTTATGCCAGGAATGCAGCAGAGGGCTGAGCATCTCTATTATACAGCCTAGCAGATTATGCATGCAGTACCACATCACAGAAACACAGCGTGGAAAGAATAGCAATACAGCGGCTTGGCGTGTAGCTCCTGAGGGAGGTTCTCCTGTTGTCTCAGGTTAGCTCCCAATTCATCCAGTAGACAAAAGAAGCCCCTGAGATGAAAGTCAAAACCTACTGTCACCTCCTCGTCTCAGCAGGGGGGTGGCCTCCTGCAGAGGAAGTTGCCAGACAACACCTAAGTGTTGTATAGCTCTGTATTGACCCCAAACCCTTTTGATATGAGCAAACAGACTTTGATGTCGCAGGGCAGGAGCTGCTCTCTCGTTGTCGGAGGGGAGCAAGGGGGCACCTTCCAGGAGCACGTGGTCCCTCAGAAGCCTGGGCAAGTGGAGGCAGGGCAGGAACAGGGATGGGTGCCCACCACGGGCTGTGATGCTGGGGGTGCTGTGGTGGACAGGCCAGCTCCCACCAGGACTGCGTGCGCACGATTACCGTATTTAGCTCTCCAGAGCCTCTGGCCAGAGGTGTGCTGAGGCAGAAAAGGCTGCGCGTGTGGTGGGGAGGGAAGGATTCCACCAGCCTCCAGAGAGGGTAGAGCCAAGATTTAACGCCACTTCTGCTGCCTCCTGAGGAGCGCTTGTAATGTACACAGTTTTGTGCTTAACACTCACGTTTTTTAATTTTCTCAGTAGGGAAAAGTGCTGTAAGCCTTTCCAAAGTAAATAAACCATGGCTACTTTACGCTGTGCACGCATGCCATACTCAAAAGCCCACTGCTTCTTCCCCCACAGCTTCTTTTCCAATCCCTGACCTTTTCCTTCTGCTCAGACAACAAAAATCCCCTGCAGCCCTTTCTTTTCCTCCCTCAAGCATTTCCCACCACAGGTCCCATAACAGGGAAAAAAATGTTGGCTCATTTGACAAGACTTACTCTGTGGCCCTCATTGACTGCAAGCTATAAATTCAAGTTATACCGCAGCTACAACTACTTCAGTTGAGTATGTAATGCAGGCTGCTGGACAATTACACATTCAATGTTATGTACATATTTGCTTCCAATTTTTTGTCTCCAGTGAAAAAGATGAGAAAAAATCCAAATCTACTGAAAACCATTGCTAAAATTCCAGTTACTGCAGGTGGAGCTAAAAACCTCCTCTCAGAACTCCACAAGCCACGTACATAAGAAGGTATTTTCCATGCTGGCAAACACATGATTTTTCACATCTCATATTCAAACCCTCAAATAAGGACTTGCAATTATATGCACACAACCATGTACATTAATCTCTAGCTATCCTACGTGAATTACTACTTAGATATTTTATGGCAGTCTTCATGCAGTTTCCAAAACCCTTACAGTTTGTAATATTTTACTTCTGTCAAATAACAGAGGAAACCTGTAAGCATTCAAGATCAGATTAGATGCAGCTTTGTAAAAACTGATAAATAATTCGGCCAGGGCAGATGTGAGCCATGAAAAGTCAAGCTCCCGGTCTAGCAATGAGCACACGTAGAGAAAAATGCGGAGCAGAGATGGAAACAGGACCTTGACCCATGGAGACCTGCTGATTTCGCAGCCCATACATCTCTTCTCTATCTACTCGTGTTGGTCTCGACTATCCACTGCCTTGAAAACTCGTGCAGGTGAGCACCACTTCTCCGGATCCATGGCAGTAGCCCATTCCCCCTGTGTTTCACAACCACAGAGAAGGGAACATTAGTCCCTGCTTCAATTTCTTGCAAAAATGGTCCTGAAATGCCAGTTAATACATGCAGAAATTGAGAGGAACCTTATGTCGCATTCTGATCTCCTCTACCTCAGCCTCAAGCTAACAAGGAGGCACAGATATGACAGCTGCATGCTGGTCAAGTGAAGGAGAAGTGGTCAGGGAAATCCATCCTAAAGATTCAGCATTACACATGTGGCGTAATGTCAGAGCAGGAAAATGCAAAGAATCCTGACAACTTCTTTTTTAACCTTTGGCTCACGGTGAGAGGCGGGCATTTAAGACTCCCTATAAAGCGACATCAAAGGGAAGAACGTGAGGACACCAATGATACAGCAAATTACACCACAAATCTCAGGAAGACAACTACTGTACTTCTTCCGAAAGAAGGTTTACTATAAGAGCAGTGGGTGAGGAAATCTGAGGTTAGCTATGGGAGGGAAGAGTCAGGTGAGCACTTTACAGAGGGCAACCAGCTCTAATAAAGCCATTGTGCTAATAAGTAGAATGCTCATTTCATCCACCATTAAATACCCACTAATGGACTTTAATTTTTGCCAGCTCATTTGGGTGAAGCGGAGTCAGTTGGAGAGCTATGTTTATTAAACTTCACTATGCATTTTGCCCAAAATAGACTTTTACTCTAATGGTGAAGAGAAAAGGCAATGACATCATAGATGAATGTTGTGGAAAATGTTCCAAACACTTTCCCTATTAATAATATATATATAAATGGAAATAGAATTTGGTTACCTTAAGGAAGTAAAATGTTTTTCAGGCTGTTCCTAAAAAGACTAAATGACTGACTTTTCAAAGTTGCTTATGAAATACACAGCCCCCAGGAACTTCCACTAGCTAGTGGTATAAAAAATAGTGAGTGATGTGTCTAAGTTCTCAGAAAGATATCAAATAGCTAATAACAGTCCAAATCACCTGTAGATGCAGCTTCGTGCTGGAGGTCATGTCCATGGTGTTGCACCGTGGGAAGCCCATCAGCATTGAGAAGCAACTGAAGCAATGAAGCAGCCTTGTGGCCCAGTGGCTTCTGTGCCTGCTGATGCTGATTTTTCCTGGCAGAAAACCTGTCAGAGAGCAGCAAGAGCAAAATGCCTGGTCCCTGTCGGGGTGCGGGGACCTGCAGCGACACAGGGAGGGAGGAGGACGGGATCAACACCTGAAGTCTTGCACAGATTGCATGAACGTGTGCGAGGGTCCAAGATGCAAAACTATTAAACCCGTAACATGTTGTTTGAGTGTGACAGCTTTTAGGGCTGTAAAATAAATTTGATTGCATCTAAGTATATGAGCCTGGGAAACAACCCCCTTCCTCTGGATGAAACCCTGCTCACAGCCTGATGCTGTGTCAGAGCCAGAGCTGAAGCACACTGCTCTTTTTTTCCCAAAACCTGGTTTCCATGGGCCAGACAAACAGTGCGTCCCTGGTGTGATCCAGATAGTTGGGGACCAGGGACAGAGAGAGGAGGCATCTGCCTTCCAGTGAAGAAACAGCCCAAGATGTTTTCTCCATTTTGTTAAGTAGGTCTGCATCTCCTTCCTTATTTTTTTAACAAAAAAAATTATAAATCTATATACTTCTATATGATCCATCCTTAGGGTATTTATTTCTGCTCAGACTCAGGGGGGAGACAAGCTCTCTGGAGCATGTAGTCCTACTGTGAAGTAACCGGATTTAAGGGTGTTGTGATTAACATCAGATAATTCCAGGAGCTTATAGCAAATGAACCTCTCAGACATTTCGGATTTGTCTCCTGCTAGTTCCGGAAAACATTCTTTACACAAACTTAGATGCTGAGTCTTAAATTCATATTTTCTTCCCTTAAAACAAAACCAACTAATTAAGTTTCTGAAAATGTTTGAAAGTATCAGTTCTGCTACAATTTCTCCTTCTTCTGATCAAAAAGCATGACAAATAAATCCTCTCCAATAGCTTTCACTTAACTACTGGCACTACAGATCAGACTACTTCACTGCTTACAACAGCTACCAGTTTAACAAACTCTTTTTCCCCTGTGGGAGAAAGTCTCGCCAGCCTCAACTAAATATTTGGGGTTACAAGCTGCTAAGAGTACTGTATCAGATTTATTTTTATAGCTCTAAAAGCGATCATGGCTGCTTCCCAGCACAAACTCAACAGTAGAGCCCCTGGTTCAAAGAGCCTGAAATGTAAACCATGGAAGATCAAAAGAAAACAGGTTGCCATGGTGGATGAGAAGTCCCATAGACCAGTATGCGGCTCCTCGGAGTGTGGAAGGAAAATCTGCCACATGGAAGAATTTCTTTTGCAGCAGAGCTGGTGAAAATTTTTCTGACTTCGCTT
Organism: Apaloderma vittatum; assembly: GCF_000703405.1. NCBI lineage: Eukaryota > Metazoa > Chordata > Aves > Trogoniformes > Trogonidae > Apaloderma > Apaloderma vittatum. The sequence continues at coordinate 93,249 of NW_009703041.1, read as the reverse complement.
TCCTAAATGGAAAATATTTAGCAACAATAAAAACAAATCCAAGCAACTGAAAATATTCTTGAGTCATGATAAAAATCAATTTGGAAACACAGAATTTTCCACAGTATCAATATTTTGGTCCCCATGGATGCCCAGGGTGTTCTTTATAGTGCAAACATTTATGTGTTTCTAAATATAGAGGACTAAAATGAAAGTGCCACTTAGATTTTAATCTAAGGCCAAATGCCTCCTTAAGATTAAAGCTTTGGACTTTTAAGAAAAAATGTAGCTTCCCATAGCATTTCAAAAAGAGGCAAAAAAGATAGGTGAGTGGAGCTATTTTTCCCGTTCTCTTAAAAAGCACAATACAGGGAACTAAACTGACCTCAGATGAAAGAAAATGAAAGAAAAAAAAAAGGTTATTTTTAAAATGATCTCTCCATTGATCACCTTCAGAAAAGAAGACTGTGTCCGAGATGCTGCACTTGAGCTCTAGCAAAGGTTTGTAAATGAAAAGAGGAGAAATCGAGTGACTCTCTATGAAATAGTGGCAGGATTTTGTTTGCTCACTTGTCTGCTTGCTTTTCACTATTTTAAAGCCTCCTGATGGAAGATGTCAAATGCTTTTGACTTTTGCTGGTGTCATAGGAACTGAGGATGCTTCGCTCCCAGAAGACAGACTTACCATCATTGCAGTGATCAGTATATTGATCTGCAATGAAACAGCACAACATCAGCATACTTGAGTGTTTCTTTTATCTTCAGGATGAAGACCTGGAGAGTTTATCTTCCTCTGAGATTATCTCTATTTTTTCACACAAGCCATTAAGAATATTGACAAAATTAGTGAGATTTTGTCAGAAAGAGAGTTTTTTTATAGAAAGCATATATCTCCAGGATGCATTTTTTTAATTTATGAGAGGAAAAGAATCTTCCACCAAAAAAATATATTCAGGTGGTCAAGCCTCAATACCTTATTTAAAAAAATAAAACAAATGAGCATGAGAAAGCCAAATAATTTACACCTTTGTACAATCTTCTGCTACCATCTTAATGTTTAAGAAAGGCTACTTCCAAGATAATACACTGTAAGATTAAGCTGCAAGGGTTAAATTCTCCTTTAATTGACATGACAACACCAACAGAATGAAGAATAGGCTGTGTTGTTTCCTTCTTCGGCACATGGGTTTAATTCTGCACCTAGAGTTGCTCCTTTATAGCTGCATTCATTTGCCTTTTGCTCCTGGCAGATAAGCTGAGCGCTATTAATATGAATTTCCATATATTAATATGTTAATATACCATAGCTAAATGCAGATAAGTAAGGAGGTGGATGAAAAAAAGTCCGCTAGCCATCCAGACCTTCAGCCATGCTCTGGTTTGTACTTTCCTCTTCAAGCACTTTGTTAAGATTTCGACTTTCCAAAAACGATGAAAAATGACCCCTGAAGAAAAGCCTATAAGAAGAACATAAAACAAGGAAGAAATCCCCCACCTGCATTCATACTGGTGCCAATATGATTTGTGCGATGCAGCCATCACAGTCTTCCTTTCTGAAGGCGAATTGAGCCAAGGTGTTATTACTCTACTGGGTGCTCTCTGCATTTTCTTAAGTAAGTCTTCCTCCTTTGAAACCCTGTTTTTCAGCAGTGTGACTTCACCATTGCTCTTCTGTGAGTTGCATGCTGTTGCTGCAACTGAGCCAAGCAGATTAACTGCTTAACCAAACTCTCCCGTTACCTCTTGAACACACGTAAGTTACACGTTCCAAATTTTCAAAATACACATTTGGAGAGAGGGAGAAGAGTCAACATATGGCAGTCATATCCTTGCAATGAATTTTCACCATTTACCATTAGAATAAAATATAGGAGTCATTTAATGGCCAGAGATACATCATTTGCTTGTAAAAATCTAATGAGGTCTTTGAGCAAAGATGATCTCCAGAGTTTCAGGTCTCATGGTCACCTGAGAAAAGGGTGAGCAAGTACGAACATCCTTACACTGCCTATAAAAGTGAGGACATGACAGAGATGAAAGGGACTCAATGCTCCTTTACAGACCTTTTCCAGAGAACTATGCTCAGAGACTCAGTCTGAATCATTGTGCAGCTGTACCTTAGTTTCTGACACCACCCTAAGGAGAATAGTACAGGGTTATTTGGCTCTTAGTCTGCCTCCATTCATTTCTTAGAGTAGCAAGTCTAAAAAATGTCAGATGCACATATATAGAAAATAAATTACTTTAGAATTATAATAGGCGTTTGAAGCAACCTTTGTGTTAGTTAATTAGTTTGCATGCGACATGGTAATGAGGTCACAGAAACTAATTCGATGACCGTTATTATAAATAGCCATTAACTAACATATAATTAATCTTCACATTCATTGGATACTTTGCATATGACTTGTACATGAAAACAAAATTAGAAAACATCGTATTCGTGTTGTATATGACTGTTGATTAAATGGCTACCGTATCTAAATGATTCCCAAATTATCATGCAAATAAGCTACAAAGGTAATCAGTTAACAATGATTTGCTCAATGTTGGAGTTTTCTCAGTGCATGACTACGAGCTAAACCATTGAGCAGCTGCTTGAACACAACACAGACCCATCAATGCATCCTAAAATTGCATCCCTCATTTACAAAACCAGGGTCTTACTTCTGAGAAAGGTTGGGTTTCACTATGGACATGAAACTACTACAAGCAATGACATAATTTCACATGGACTTTTGGTCAGATCCCCGGTCACCAACATAACTTGTCCTATGTTATAAGAGGAAGGTAAAACACCTCCAGATCCAAGGAGTTTGAATGCCACACTCTCCCATCCCTCCCCTTGGTGAACACTGAGTCTTGCACAAAGTCATAGTCCCTGTATCAAGGGACCAGTCATCTAGTCTAGCACTCACCCTGCAAAGCCTTCCTAACACATATGAGCACAAAAACATGTGGCAAAGGGAGAGAAGGAATTGGGGACATATAAAACCGGGATTATCAGAAATTATGTGGGGGGTGGGGTTTGGCAATAGTATGGGGAAAAAGCCTCGTCTCACATTTTCAGTTGACACGCAAAACCTTTTGTCAAGCATCGGTGGTAATACAGAAAAAAGATAGATTTCCCCATATTTCTCCTCCCTCCATCCCTCCTCCCTCAGCACAGCATGAAGAACAAATATTAGCAGAGCTCTGAAAGTGTGGATTTAAAATATGGGATGAATTCAGCAAAATGACTTTAAATGTGATACATTTTGACCAATGTTATTAATGAAGGAAATGACATGCTCTCTTCCTTCATAGACAAGGAGATAACTCACTGATGAGCCATAATGTATCAGGGCTTAACATGGGGAGCTCTCACGAAGCAAACAGTTGGCAGTACAACCGATGGAGCTGGGATGGTGACGATGAGGAGCAGAGCTCATGAGAGAACATTCTAAAACGTTCTAAATGCTGGAACTTGATCACTTCTAGAAAACAGTGGTAAAAATAGCACCGTATTGATTCCAAATGATTTCCAGATCAAAACTGTTCAATTTTCAAATCAAAGCTTCAATCTGCAAGCGTTTATAAGTGGCAGCCTTCTTTGTGTCAATAATTTTATTGAATTGATGTTGTGAGTTGAGAAGATGAAACTGCGTCCCCTCGGAATTGCAAACTCAAGCTAGGACTCAGACTGTGCTCTGCTCTCGCATTAAACAAATCACAGAACTGGACTTTCATTAGCACCAGGGTTGATCAGAGATACTGTATCCAAATGGTTTTGGCAAAAAAAACCTGGCTACTTGACAAAATTAATATTTTCATGACAATGCTTTCCAGAGAAAGAGTCACCCTTTTTTTTTTTAAATTGTGTAAAGAAATGCTCCCCTTTCTTCTTCCCTCCCACAATTTTAGATATACACATGCACACATAACTCGGATGCAGAAATGCCACCACAAATTTCTAACATGATTTGTGTTGAGGCCCCTGTGCCATGTCACCTCCTCGGCGCTGAACTGATCTTTCAAATGAGAGGGCAGATGAGGATGCTTCACGGGAAACAGCATCCAGGCAGAAATCCAGGGATTTAAAAAAGAATTAGCTGACTCCTGTTCTTCATTTTCCATAAAATTCTGCTACAGCTTTCTGAGTCCATTTTTCGGGCAAAAGTATTTGCGTTCCCAAAAACCTAAATATTTCTTTTAAAATCATCCCTCTGTTTCTGATTAGATATGGTGTAATATTTTGTTGTAATTGGTAAATCATATGAAAAAGAACCTACTGAAGCATAGCTATTGCCCTGGAAAGCAGGAATAAAAGATTACTTTGAAATAGTGCCAAGTTCTCTGATCTCTTACAGAGAAAACAGAAAACAGAGTAAAAATTAAAAATTCTGGTTTTATCATCAAGACTAACATTTGACAATATCCTTTCAGCTAATGCTGAACATTCATTTTTAAAAAATACCCCATTATCATTTATTGCAACATATAATTATCCTTTGGATTTGAATACAAATAAAAATGAGATCAATGCTAACAGTAAAAAATAAAAGCAAATCCAACTCATGTCTGCTTTGGAGTCAAAATAAGTATATCTGGCAGAAACTATGATGGCAATCACACAAAAACTTGTTCTCATTGTTTCAACATTGAAAAGCAAAATAAACAGTTGAAGTTAGGGAGTTATTCTATGTAATGAAACCAGTCTTTTCATGATCACATCTAACATAAGTAATGTAAATAAACTTGAATGTCATCTAGGATTTTTTCTGTACTTTTCTGTACATTCTGATAATTTACTTACATTTTCTGCAGGGGAAAAAGAAATAAAAGTAAATATCTTTGAGCTTCCTGGATGAAAGTCACTATATAGGTAATAAGTTTTAGGTATGTGATGTGTTCTTAATACTCCTGTAAGAGTAGACATGGTTGGAAAATCCATTGCTGCTTTTACAGGAGAGAATCCAAAAGCTCCCATTCAGGTTAAAGCTAAGAACACAGGCTGTTTGTTGGTGAAGGTAAGATTGCCCACAAATTTTTATAACCAGCACTATAATATTATATTAAGCCTCAGATTTATGTCAGAGCTCTCTGCGAAATAGGTGGATATAAAGGGGCAAGAAGTTATGGTGGGAAATCCTAGTTCATTCCGCTCTCCTTGGTAACAGCCTGAGAGTGGAGATTATGGGAATGAGTGAGAAAGTGGAGGATTCAGCTGGTAATTCTATTGACATCCGGAGTCTCAAATCAAATATCTCACAGTGAGATCTCAGCTCTCACTTATCCCTTATCTGCTCTTTATTTATTCAATTCCTAAAGCTAACTCACTTATTGTGGAAAGATACAATTTAGAAAACATAATTTCTCTCTTCACAGTCTCCAATGTTGGAGTGTGAAACAAAGACCTACCAACCTGAAAGCACTCTTGATTCTGTATTAAATGACTTATTGTATGACCTTAGTGCTAAAATTCGGCTTTTCTGCTGAAGGATATTAATGATTAAGAGAGCAAAATGGCACTGTGAAGGCTAACACCAACTCAGGCCACCGTAGCCAACATACAAATTGAGAGATATATAGATTAGCACAGTATATATGCTATTATAACACTGCAGTTTATAATAACCTGCAGACAGCCTACAGGTATGAGAGGGGAGAGGACAAGTTTCCTTTGCGAGGTGGATGCAAGGGAGGCAGCCACATGCTGCTAATCACACCTTAACCCTGTGAGAGATGCTTTCTGAAAGCAGTGCCCTCCAGCATCCTACTCCAGGGACTAGGCACCAAAGATTGGGGCGTGGGGGCAAAGGTCATTGGTATTTTTGGGATAAGGCTCTGAATTGCCAGCAGCATCATGTCAGAATTAAGCCCAGTCTGCTCCAGGCTGCCTTTCTTTACCATTGAATTTACCAATGAAGAGATCTCCACCAAAAATGCAAACCGTTGTTGCGAGATGACAGACCTTTGGAAAAGGTAAAGTGTTTTCCCATACAGCCAGGCTTGTCACTAAGGCTTACCATTAGGTGTTTTGAATGTGATGATTTCCTATTTCTACAATATCAGAAAAATGGTCCGTGAGTGACTGGGCAGAGGAAGGCTTTGGAAGGGAACTTTCTGTGTTGGTCACTTATCTGCTGAAAACAAGGTTCCTGTTTGGAATGGAACCATCTTAAAAGTAATTTCTCCATGCAAGAAAGAGAAAAAGAAAAACAGACAAAACTTTTGCTAAAGTGTTGGGATAAGGCAGACACAGAACCACTCAGAAAACTGTTCTGTATATTGATTTCATGGTCTAGATACCCTTCTTTCATCCTGACTCTACTCCAGGATGAGTCCCAAGCCTGCATTTCTTCCCCTTCCACAGGGCAGTTTTGGTGGTGCAGCCAGGGGATGCTGGAGCTGGATAATCAAAGGAGCAGAGATTAAGGATGCTGCATAGATGAGACAGACCAGAATTTAGCTTCTGTTCTAACACAGGCATCTCTTTCCTCAATACACAAAAGGATGTAAATATCACTAAATAATAGGAGTACAAAACCCTATCTGCTCTCCTCCTACAGTTTTGTTCAGCTTTCTTGAAAGGGCCTTCATATTGTGACATTGTTCAATGGTAGATACGTCTGCATTGCCATGTAATTCATTACCCAAGGGTCTGTAGTGTAAAATACAATTTTTATACTTGGATTCCAACCATACCTGCTGTGCATAATAAAACCCACACATTCATTTCACAAAAATAAATCAAATTCCTTTTGGAGTCATGCTTTTATAGATGACTGAATCTGCAGTGCTTCTGATTAGACTAGAATGAAAAGGAAAGGAAAAGAAAGAAAAACTTCCTCCCTCTGGATATTTGTTTGCAGTGTTACAACAGCTTCTGGGAAGGAGGATTGCCTGTTTCTTTAAATAGAGTATTACTTGTTAGCCATGTGTGTCGCACAATTAAGTGTGAGACAATTACCCCGCTGTCTGCAGACCAAAGAGAAATGTATGCGTGCAGATACCTTCGGGCTTGCTAAGCAGCTTTGAACAGCTGCCCCAAGGCTTCCTCTCTCACTGCTGGCGAATTTGAAGAGCCAGCCTTGCTTGGTGGGCTTGGCAAAAACAAAGCCACAAGCCCAGCACTGAAGCCTCTTTCTGAATTGGGAGATGACAGCATCACCCATCTCGGAGCTGGGATGCAACCTGATGGTGGTGACATTAACAGCTCAGATCTGCCAGCCGGGGTATCCAGCACCCCGCGGCAAAATGCTGCTGTGAAAGTATGGTTTGACAGCACGAATACAAGCTGCTCACAAGAACAGTTGTGGCATATTGAGTTATTAATGATTTATTATATTGTCATTTGTTTGTTTTGCCACTCAGCACCAGTGGGGCACAGCCCTCATAACAGGCTTGGTTGAACAGCACAGTTCTGCAGGGTGCTTAATGCCCTAAATTTCCATGGATGTAAATAGGATCTGTGGTTGCCCAGCACCTCAGAGGAGCAGGCACTAATTACTGAGCAGCGAATGGAGTGGCAGAAAGCACCAAGTGCTGGAAAGTTAGCTATGATGCAACCCTGAAGATTAAAAAGCTGTCATACTTGCTCACAGGAATTCATTAGCCTGCATGTTTTATAAATTAATAACAACATATAATACTCCCTGCAGCTCATGCTTGCTTCTCCACTAAATGTAACACAAGTTCGTAATAGGGAACATAAATATTCCAGAATCTCTGAAATGTGCATGAAGGACGGGAACGCTGTAGCTCCTCTGTCCTCGGCTTGCCTGTCACTGGCTGTACAGGCAGCCAAAGAGCACCGAACATTGGAAGTTTCCATAGGAAAATGCCTGTGACTTGAGGCATATGAAGAAATCCCATGCACATTTGCAATGTCTGCTTAAGACTGTCATTCCTTCTCCTGGGTCTTATTGCAACCTCTTTGGAGTCGAGGAAGTGATGACTTGTGCCTTCCCTGGGTTTCAGATGTGTCCCTAAACCATCTGACTGCAGAAAGCCTTTACTTTTGCAAAAGTTTCAGGGAAAGGTTCACATTCCTTACCATATCTGCTAGGTTTTGATATCATTGGGCTGGTCCATGGGCAACATATCAGCAAATGCTCAGTTGGAACACACCCACTAGTCTGTCTTTGTGTCCAGGTTTTAATATCGAGAGAAGTTTGCCATGTCTGTTTAACTAGAGTCAAAATAGAACCATAGCACACAAGAAACTTGAATTTGCTGAAGGTGGAAGTTGTGTGTGTGATTCAGCAAGCAAAATAACTCCTAGGACTCCTACTGTCTTATCAAGTGATCTTGAGATTACAGTGGCACAGTTAATTTTGGATACCGCGCTTCTGACGGCTGAATAAATAGCTCAGTAAATTCATTCTGATCTGCAGTTTAATGCAGTGTGTAAATTAAGATTTGAATTTGCATCCATGGAAAGAAAACTTTTGAGCAAAATATATTTACATATTCCACTAAGATTCTCTCAAAATGATTCAACCAAAATCTAGAGTTCTGGGTGCAGCTATATCTAGTTCCCACAAATAAATGCTAACACAAACCTTACGAGATGATTAACTCCAACCCATTCTCTCCCTTCCTTCAAGGGAAAGTGCCTGGAAACAGGAGGAACTGAGGAAATACTTTCCATCAACTCCTGCACTTTTCTTTCTCAGTTTTTCTCTGCCTTCCCCCATCAGTTTATCATTAAAACATACATATATAATGGAAGAACATCTAGTTAAGTTTCCTGGCACTTGAATTAACAGTTACCTTCACAGTAACAAATCAGACATTTCCAGAGTGATACACTGAAAATCTTATGAGAACACAGGCAGAAGCACTCATAGTGCGTATATCATTAACTTCAAGCTGACAAAATATTAACTGCTTCATTCCTGCCAAATACACCAGATAGCTCTTCCAACACTATGTTACTGTTTGAAGAGGACATGTCAGAAACTAATAGTAGTTTAACTTTGGCTAAATCACTTTAGCATTTGTGGTGTTTGGAGCATTTACTCAGCACGAGTAAAGAAGAAAACCTTTCAAGCAATTTCCGAAATTGTATTATTTTGTGTTTTCCGAAATTGTTAGAATCTTTACTTCTTGGCTCAAACATCTCTGGCCCTTCCAAACTGCTGAGTTTTGGAAAATGAGGAAGAGAAGCAATGCACTAAGGCATGGTTGGGAGTGTCTAAGATGGATTTTGACAGCAAAAATTGGGGTACAGCTAAGGAGGTGTGCAATCTCACATGGTTCTCCATATTTTTTGCTCTGATGCAGCTCTAAGAAGTGTTCCATGATGGCCCACTGGATGGCTCTGTGATCATTTAGTCACAGGCTGAACTGAACCACTGTAAACCAGGAGTCTTTCTACTTTTGTCAGAAGTGCAGAGATGCCAAATATACCTGTGTGGGACCTGAATGAGCTGTCTGAGCACACTTTAAGATTCCTCTTTTTCATCTACTGGTCAAAGTCAGCAGCAACTCCCCAGAAAATATGCTGTGCTAATACAGCATATTCTTTGATTTTGTTTGGTATTTCCTCTTCTTAAATGAAGAGGAGGCAGATAATAGGATAAATAGCTCTTGCAAGGATTGACTCTCGGAAAGAGAAGACGCTTAAAGTTTGAGATTTCAGGTTCATGTCACTTGGAGGTACAAAACATCGCCAGATGATCTTTTGGCAACTGTTACTGACAAATTAAAATCTAGTCAGCAACTCCCAAGCATATGGAGGATAGCAGAAAATCTGTGCTGTCTTTTGTGCCTCAGCTGTTGGCTGAGGTGGACATAAGTGGGAACCATGAGGCTTAGAAGCCTCAGGAAGATCTTGCCTTTGTTGAAAACATCCTGTGAAAGTGAGAGAGGCAAGAGGCATCACGACAAATGCGAACTTCTTGTTTCATCCCAAAGTCTTAGAAGAAGAGAAATAATTCATACACAGCTATTTTTATAGAAGTCACATAGAGCCCGATAGAATTCAATCCAGAATTATAGTTTTCCATACTTTATGCTCTGGTGTTTTTATCCACAGGACAAACCCCAATATCTCTTCAAAGATTAACAAATAAAACAGTTGAGCTAGATTCTGTGGTATCTGCTAGTTTAGCAGCTTCTTTGAGACAGGACAATACTAAACCTATATACTCAGAGATACTTATTTTACCTTTATACCCTAGGAATCCCTCAGGAAAAATCTCTACTCTTTGTATTAATCTTTAAATAGCTGACTATCTTTCTATGGTGCATTCAGTTTTTACCAAAATTTGTGATTTGGGATAAAAATACAATATTCATTAGCAACTCTCTTCCCCTCCTGAGTATCAAGATAAAAAAACTCCTTCATGGAGAATATTATGAGATACACTCTGCCCTCCTGACGACACATTCATACCGGCATGGACCTTGTGTGCCATCAGGTCCTGAAACATCACTGGCAGAAATGCGGTGGGGAATTAAACCAGAACACTTTGGTGAAATGCTGTCCTGAATTTTCCTCCTCTTGCACAGCAAAGGAATGACTCGTGAGGCACACACACCGCAGTGTGCACAAGCCGTGTAAAGCAAAGTCAACATCTATCTCATGGAAATCCTCATGAGCAAGAGCTCATTTATTAGAGGCTGTAAAGAAAAGTTTTATTAATCAGTCAACTGTGCTGTTCTCCACTCTCCTTGAATTTCTTACATGAGCTCAAAAGGGAGAGGGAAAAGAGGGAAAAAGTAAATCCTGCAGTCCGGGGTCACCTATAAGGGAGTGCTTTATCATAAACCTCTCTTAACTCTGTGCCAGGGCAGCGTCTCATCCTTGACTGTGCTCCCAGAGGATAACTCATGGTTGGGAGGGACCCAGGGGAGCGTCCAATGCAAACCAATGTGCCGACAACCAGTATAGGGAGGCACTGGGCACTCACTCATCTGTACTAGGGCTGGCACCTATCAGGCCCTGGCCAGATGGCAGGGGCCGAGACACTGAGGAAGTCTTCATGTCTTTGTTAATCACCAGAGGAAGCTGCACTGACTGGCTCTTCAGGTGTGCTGCTGGAACAGGGGTCCCAGGCCAGTGTGACTGCAGGGGGGTGCTCTGCTACCCACTGAAATGCAGACCTCTAGTGAGAGGGCAAGGGATTTACACCATGGCACAGTAAAACACTGGTGATTTCACCTCTGTTTTGGCTGTAGTATGATAGAAATTAATATATGCAAATATACTACCCATTTAGATAGAACTATAACTATTCAACTGTGTGCCTAACCCATCCCCATCTGCATACATGACTCTTGGCTTTAGATTTAAAGATATTAAATTCCAACTAGTGGACACTGTGGGCACCTTGTCGCTTTTCAGATGCTGACATTTGGCTCCTTGTATCAGGAATTTCACCAAAAACCTTATTTTTATTCCCAAAGTTTGTGTTTGTACTGTCTGATAAGCAATTTTACTTGCCCCACAGATAAGTAACAGAGAGAGTTCAATTCAAGCACATAATTAATGGTTGCTGCTTAAAAGCTGTGTTTCATTTGATTTACAGCACATGACATTCTTTTTCAGCCCCACTTGTTAATTAGCCCTATTAGTAGTCCTTTTTTTCTGCCATCTTTGATTAGCTACATACAAGAGTTTCCTAATTTTTGGGGGTAAGGAGATGAAGCAAAACCCTTGCTGCAAAATCAGCAGCAGGTTGTCTCTTTGCCTTGATCAGCAGAGGTGCAGCTACACTGGCAGCCTCGGGCGCTTCAGTCCTGCCACGCTGAGAGGACATTGTATGTTTCTTGCTACAACTACCTGAAAGGAGGTAGATTTGTGGTACCTCAACATCTGAAGAAACCAGTCAGCACCAGTCACGGTAGAACATGTTGACCAGCTTGGGCCAGACCGTTGTGGGTGAGGAAGATATCAGTGAGAGGCTGAGAGGGGAAACCTGTGGGGGGTTTGGGGAGGTGGTGCTGGTGGTCCAGCGGTTTGGCATGGTGGATAGGCCCCGATTGCCTGAAAAATACCCACCAGTCAGATAAAAGATAAAGCTGGAATGAAAAAGCTGAAGTAAATGGCAGTGCACTCCTGAGTCAGTCCTTCCCTCCCCTTCTCTATCTGGCACCAAAGGCTGGCCTTCTGCCAGCCTCCAGCCCCTTCATCCTCCAAAAGCAACAAAAAGAGTGTTTGGGAGGAAAACAAGTCTTCTGCTGGGCAATAGTCTAAAGTCTGCCTTCTGAATATGTGTGTCCTGCTTGCAAATGCCTGGGCAACGTGGAGGCTGTCTAATTGTCACGGGTAGATCAGCAAACCTCTTTGAAAGCCATGTCAGCCCCATTTAATTATTTTGCTTCACACTTCGGTGCCTTTAACACAACAGTGCCTGGCCCAGTGCTCTCTGTGCCTGCAGCTGCCTGGGAGAAGAGCAGCTGAGTTAAAGGTTGGAGGGAGAAGAAAAAATAAAGCTTCATTACAGTTTCCAAGGAAAGTAAAATTACATGAAAGGAGAACTAAAAACAATTGCCCTAGTCATCAGCATCATGATTAAGGAAATGGACCAGAGAGAACCCAAAAGATGCATCATAAATCTTCGGGATCAGCTCCCCGCATACTGTTCTATGTGAAGTGCCATGCATGTCCATGTACTATAGATATAAACAGTGAAGGAAACAGCACCTAAGTCCTCAAAGCATGTAAAATAATATTAGCACTGATCAACATTAATTTTGCCAGCAGTTATGTTTTCCAAATTCTGTTCTCCACCTTCTAATAACATTCTCAAATTATATGGCACGAGAGTCAAATTGCTACTCACACTAACATCAAAATGTAGTAATTACCCTTGTTATAAATGAAATAGGTGTACGGGAAAAGAAGCAGGTTTGTGTCTACTCTATGGCTGTTTACACATAAATCAGTCTTCTTGCTATTGGAAACATTTCTTCACAAGAGAAAGGAAACAGAGTTTGGTCCCTACGTGATAAAGTTGACTCAAATGCTACAGCTGCCTGTCTCAGGCTTTTTTCTTGAAAACTCTCAGGCATGAGGTATGATTTTTAAAAAATCAAACAACTCAATGTTAAACAGGATCAAGGCAAAAGGATAATTTTGAGCTATTATTTTACCTTTTCTTTTGCCTAATTGTATTTGCAAATTTTCTATCATATTTTAACATTACACAGTTAACATCTTACAGGATTCTTCTCTTTCTACATGTGATTTTTCAAAAATCCTTTAATCTTAACAGAGAAAAAAAATCTGCTTTTTTAGCAGTTACTTGTAGCTATTGTTTCTAATTTATGTTAATTTAACAGAATTATTCCACACCATAATCATTACTCGATTATTAAACATTACTTTTACTTCCTAGTTTATGCAGATCATAAATGTTACTGTAGTTCTAAATGAAGTATAATGATGCACTTTGAAGAGCAACGTCCCTTACTGGTGAGTACATTTCTCTACTAGTCTATTGAAAGTGAAAAGAGAAAAAAAAAAAGGAGGGGGTAAGATTTCCATCTAGAAGAGCAGTGGAATAAACGCAGGAAAGGCACTGATGGATATGAAGTAGGAAAAGTATGATTGCATGTATCTAGTGATAGCTAAGATATAACCTGGAAGTAAACTCAATACAGAAGTGTTTTCATGGCTGAAATATTACTTCAGTACCTAGGAACTTTTTTTTCTTTTTTTTTTTTTCAGATATATAATAAATATTTCTTTCTCATGCCTTTGTGGGAGGATGGCAGAGCAGTTTTCCAGTAGGGTAGTTACCTGTCTGTATGCACACAAGAAAAAATGTTTGCAGACAGGTTTACTTGGCACATGCCTGTTCAGTGTGAAACAAGCTTTAATAGCTACCTGTGAAACCCTGCTCTGATTAGGGAGCAACTCTAACAGAAGAGATTTCTTATCTTGTAGTAATTCTGGACTGACTCAAGTTGGAAAATAAATGGATAGTGCTCAGAAATGGAATAAGCAAAGGTCATAGAATCATAGAATTGTTTAGGTTGGAAAGATCTTCTGGTCCAACTGCTAACACAGCAATGCCAAGCCCACCACTAAATGATGTCCCTAAGCGCCATATCTACCCGTCTTTTAAATACCTTCAGGGATAATGACTCAATCACTTCCCTGAGCAGCCTGTTACAGTGCCTGACAACCCTTTCAGTGAAGAAATTTTTCCTAATGTCCAATCCAAACCTCTCCGAGATGCAATTTGAGGCTATTTCCTCTTGTTCTATCACTTGTTATTAAAGGTGTAGAAAGACTGGAATATAGCCAGAAAATATGCTTGCCCCAACTCCATCTGCCATCACAGCCATCTCTGCCAGAGTTTCCGTGGCCCAACTCCTTGACAACTGCCTCTTCGGACCTGCCTTTGTCCTGCCCACTCAACAGCAGTGGGACAGCAGCAGAAGATGGCACATGCCCGTAATTCAATAGGCACTTGGCAGGCCCTCCTTGTCCCTTCTGGCAAAGATTAATGTGCTCCCGGACATATTTTGGGTTTTCTGTGTTGGGTCAGCACCGCTTAGGGTCAGCCCCAAGGAATTCTTGGCAGCTGCAAAGCCCAGATCCCAGGCGGTGAGATGTGCCTGCGTCCAAGTGCAGCTGGGTCTCATTGGTCTCTGTGCCAGGGACTGGGCTGTCAGCTTGCTTGTGTCTGCATTTGTGAGAGAGAGGCTGTAGGCAGAATATCCATGCAGGGAGTTAATGTTTCCAAAAGAAAAAAAAAAAAGAAAAAAAAGAAAACATAGGGAAAAAAAGAAAAAAGAAAAAAGAAACAAAGAAAAAGAAGAAAAAAAGCAAGCAGTCTGCAACGTCATCCCATAGGCATGATTTGGTTGGTGGTATGTGAAAATCATTGGATTTCTGCTTCATAGAGAAAACTGACCTTGGTGTCAGCTCATCACATGCCACTGTGGGAAGCTCATGACAGGCACAAGAGTGCTACAAATAAAAAAAGCTACTGGCTATTTTCATAGTGTGTGTCCCTGGACCCTCCCCTCTGCATTTCTCTGCAGTTTTAGATTCCAGCTGTCTCTAGAGCTTTCTTGTGAGTTGTCTCTTATTTTTGGTTTATTTACCCAAAAGATGCTTTTACATTCCCAAAGGTCTGAACTGCATTGACTGCAATTTCTGTTATGCTGGTTGGTTTTTACATGGCATTAGAAAGTCCAGGAAAGTATCTTCAGCTTGGGAAGAAGAAAAGGAGATGAAAAATGACTGTATAAGAGAGAGGGGAAAAGGTCAAAGTGCTGGACCTTATCCTGAAAAACAATGTTTTGTTAATAAATACGCTGTTTGCCAAGAGTGGCAGACCTTGGAATATGCACATTGGGGGAAATCTCTCTTCTAACCCATTAAAAGCACTGCGATGCTTTGCCATGTGGGCAGAAAACATCCACCCAAGGATCACCTCAGGGCCAAACCCTTTCCCGCTAAGTCAATAAGCGCTCAGAGCTTTTGAGGATATTTTGCTAGGCTGAGAGCAGCTCTTGGATGGACGTGGAGGAATGCTGGTCACATTGTTATCCATGTGTTCAGGGTAGAATTTATTATATGCCTATCTTACAGGAAAATTATTTAATCTAGAAGATAAAATACCGCAGGAAGTTTTCTTCTGGCAGGTGGGCTGGACTAGATGATCTTCTGAGGTCCCTTCCAACCCCTAACATTCTGTGATTCTGCGAACACAGCAACGAACAACATTCACTTTTATCTGAGGTTCCAAAAATTATTACTTCAACTGAAGCAAGCGATAACACATTAAATGTACTCTCTGTACTGAACGCTTTTTCCCCTTCTGATATTGGTTCTGAATTTCCTTCTGTAGCCTGCTGACGGCTATCAATAGCTTGACATAGATATGTAGAGCGGGATCCTTTCTCCCTCTCTAACAGGCTTTGGAAACATTTCCATTTATCTGGTGCACACCATTCATTCCTGTTCAGGAGCACAAATACGAGTTAGCAGTGTCACAGGAAGAAAGAGGTGATAGCAGAGTGCTGATTACCCAGGAGAAATTTTCTTTCTGATAGAAACAATACCCCAAAAAATCATTGTACTACTATAGCGATTATTCAGTGCTGGACGTGTGATGCTAGTTGGAAATAAAAACGGATTTTTAATTTTGAACTGAGTTTCCCATTTGTCACAGTCTCAGCATCAAAACCCCTTAACGAGATAGTGGTCCTAAGATTAAAAAAAGATATACACTGTGCGTCAGCATCTGTGTGTCCTTGCACAGTGGGATATTCTTTCCAAACTGTCAAGAAAGTGCCAAAGAGCCAAACTAATCGGGCTCCATAAATATGAATACAATATAGACAGTTGCAAACTGGCAACTGAATCTCCCAAGCGACAGCTCCCTGGCCATTACAAAGTGATTGCTGTGGGAAGTTCTCCTTTTTAAAGAAGCTCCATCTTATTACTGAGAAGAGACGCATTTTCCATCTGCATCAAGCGAACGCTGTCACCCTAATATCAGGGATGAGGGAAATGCAGAAATCTGTGACCTGCACAGAGCTACGGTGTGGCACAACCTAGCACGTGCGAGATCTATGCAGTCTTATGTGCAAGAGGCTGAGCAGGGGAACGCCGATTGCTCAGCTTTGTAATTTCACTCCCACCTCTGCTGAGGCAACAGAGCTAAGACCAGTCCCTAGCTGCTGTAGCAGGTGGCTTCAAAAAGCAAGAAGTAATTGCTGTGCATGAGCAAGGTTGCTCAACTGTTTTTTACATACAGGTCATTCTTTTTTACAGAAGAATAAATGCAGCAGACAGTACAAGAAGGCTTGGAAAGAGATTGATGAATACAACCTTGAGACTTTGGGGAAAAGTTTCATTGAGTTTTGACAGCCCAGGGAGATAATGCAAACAGCCCAGAGGTCTGAGTTATGGCCTAAAGTAAATGAATACCATGTTGATTGTCTAGTCTCACGGGAAGAATTGTCCGCACCCGAGAACCAGTCTGACCTGATCCCAGGTGAGTCAGAGTCGGCAAGAACAGAGGGTTTCCCCCAGGTCCCAGGCCAAGATAATCCCTTGACCATCTACAGTCAACCCTGAAATGTAAGAATGAGGGCTGCCTGGCCATCAGCAGGTCCATCCCCAGTGCTGAGCCATGCTGTGCCAATTTGACCCCACAGAGTCTCAGGGAAAGGAAGGAAAGATTTTTTTTTTATCCCACTCATACCCACTCCACCATTTTCAGTAGGATCAGGTTTTGATTTCGATTTGCTGTAACGTTGCGACGGTAATAGATGGGGAAAGAAAATGCAGCACTACTTCTATAATAGTTTCCAAGGTACAGGTGACTTCTTATATTTTTCCTCTGTCAAATATTGAAAATATGGTGCAATTTTATTTTCTCCTATTAGAAGTTTTGGCTGATCATTTTAATATTTTGTAACAATTCCTCAGAATTATTTTTTTTTTTCTGTATGCTTTCTGCAAACCTGTGTATGTAATCCCCACTGACTGGAAAACAAACAATATCATCAACACCTCACCACATCTCTCTCTCTCTCTTCCTGACCATGGACAAAGTACCAACAAGTACAAAGTGTTCTTATCTCCTCTATATTGAGACGTTATTTAAGTAAAATAAATAAGAAATAAAAGAGGTCCAAAACTCGTGAAGACAGTTGAGGGAGCTTGCAATTAGAAACAGATTTGCTAGATTAAAAATAAATATGTTTCCTGGGGATACCACAACAGCCACCCACACAATGAGATAGATTCTTTCATTTGTCCTAAGCTCTCTAGTGCCTCAACCCTTGTAGCACTGAGCACCAGGAGAGGACACCTACTACTCTCACCCTATTTACTTTTGGTATCAGACTCTCTGTGGACCAGACAGAGGCAGGGCAGCTCATGTTGGTCTTAGGCCGCTCTTCTGCAAAAGAAATGGTCTTCTATGTTATGACTTAGATGTGACTTAATTCATACCTTTTGTGCAATTCTCGTTTCACATGTTCTCCACTTGGTGTTGCACATGACTGAATGGCTTCTCCCTGCAAAAACAGTGCATAGCAAACTTCAGGCGGGGAAAGTCCAAATGGTTAGGAGCAAAAGCACTTGGTCCAGAGGAAAAGCAAAGGTTAACCAGAACAATTCCACAGCAGTCAAAACCAAGTGTGAAGAGCTGAAGAGACAACACATGGCATTAAAAGCTGTTGGTTTAAAAATAGAGCTTCTATCCCCAGATAAAATCAGCATAGTATGGGCACGTGCTAAAGTGTGGGATTGCTTTTATAAGCTATGGAGCAAATATCCTAAACATGAGACTTAAGATAGCAATATTGCAGGATGAATGGAGTTACAGGCAATATTATGAAAGATAGAGACAGGAGCTGATGTTCTTAAAGCAATCTGATGTCAGTGCTTTAGATTTGAAGCATTTCTGGGAAAAATATTCCAAACAGAAGCAGCGGAGACCAACAGATCCTGTTGTCATTGAGTTTAGAGAAAAATAGGCATGGAGAAACCTAAGCGTATCAGAGTGGGAATACAGCGTAATTAACAGGTAGATACCAGGTTGCAGGAACCGCAGGTGAACAGGCCAGAAGTTATACAGGCCAAAAGCAGTTTCTCTTTTCTAACAGAAAGGTAAGCATATGAGGGGAAAGCTGCTGAAAAACCTGCCGCATCAGACCACCTTGGGTACAAGGGAAAAATTTGTTGTGATTGCATAGGTGTGTTTTATCCATCAAACCGCTAGTCTACAGTTTATTTAAAATTCAGAGACTCCTAAGTGACAAAAAAGAGCAACACTAAATGAGATGGATGTATATGTACATGTGTGTGAATAAACATATATACACACATAGGCGTTGTTTATTTTATATATACTGCTTTCTCAGGGAAAGCTCCTTTGAGAACCATCTGTTGCCTGAACTCTGATGCTGCTTTGGCTGAGATCTCATCAGTGGCAATAAATCAAACCTCATATGCATCCAATCTTGTCACTGAATAGACGATTATGATAACTGATGACTCTCATGTTAGCATGTAGTTCCAAGTGGACAGGTAGTTTGTTTTCTACATTAGGGCTGTGGCTCACAAGAAAAAAGTTTTCAAGCATGCATTTTCTATGTAGCCAAGATAATTCAACATCTTTTGTTCTGAAGTATTGCAGAAAATTTCACAGACTGTATAAGCTACATGTGTTGAATTTTGTTAAGTTACACCACCGCAAATTCACAGTTACTCCATTCATTTCACTAAAATTAAACACGTCTGCGGTGTGTATGTATATTCTGTAGCTTTTATGTTTTTCACTTGAGAGCAATATAGGGGTTTGGCATACAAGTTGTTTAAGGGAATTCCTACACATGTAAAAAATATTTCTCATAAACATATATATATGGCAAACAAGCTCCACAGTTAATGGGTATGTGTGCAAGCATCAACACTAAATTTTTCTGAGAAATAGGTACAGAGGTTTTATTTTTAAAGTATTACCGGAACAACTCAGTCCAGGTACTTGAGCAATGTCCTAAGATCACATGAAATGTATTTTATTTCCTTCAAACACATAAGAACTGATCTGTAGCCAGTTATGTCAAGAGGAATTTTTCCACTGACCATACTGGTACAAAAGTTGCATGAGACATTGGCCTCATCAGTAAAACTGTCTCAAGAACCTCTCCCCCATCCGAATCTCTTTTTTCTTTCTATTTGTTACCATTTTCACGCTTCATCTCATGACACCATCAGTAACAGGTAAATATCTGTGGCTTGGGGGCAATTACATCTGAATGGGGTTTAGCTGCTGAAGCTGGCATAGGGGAACTCTGACTGGACCTTCAGCCATATGATAGTTACTGTAACCTCTGTAGTATCAGAATTGTTTAGGTCAAAAAAAAACCTGGAGATCATCAAGACCAATCTTTAACCTAGCAATGCCAGGTCCACCACTAAGCCATATCTCTAAGCATTTCACCCTACACATCTTTAAAGTACCACCACTGCCCTGGGCAGCCTATTGCAGTGCTTGAGAGCCCTTGCGTTGAAGAAATTTTAGCCAATATCCATCCTAAACCTCTCCTGTTGCAACTTGAGCCCAATTCCTCTTGTCCTATCACTTGTTAAGTGCAAGAAGAGACCGACCCCCACCTTGCTACAACCTCCTTTCAGGAGGACAAACCTTCTGAACAGCCTGGTACCCTTCATCTGGCAGCAGACAAGGGTTGAGTCATGGGTGAACCCAAAACAGGCAGCAAAAGAGAGGTCTGTCATAAGGGAATTGCTGGTGGACACCCTCGCATGAGAGACACTGGGAGGGGAAAGGAGTCTGGTGGTCACAGTCTCCTGGCTGAGGGCACCAGATGCTCGCCTGCCAGGAGCCTATTAAATATTGAAGAGTGAGCATTCACCAGGCAGGGGAAAAGCAACATATTGATTGACTCATTTGGTTGCTCCAAGGAGAACAGTTTTGTGATAAGACTTGCAAAAACAACATGCTTTTCTCTGCCGCTGTTTACAGCAAAGGAAAGTCACAGAAGGAGGCTCTAATGCAAGCACAGAGCCATGAAAGCTGCGGCATGGGTATCGATCCATGTGCCAGCATCGCACTGGGTGTCAGTGACGTCCCTAGCTCCTTGCAGATTGCTTTTGGCAGCTCCACTGATGTCGAGTGCTCACTGCATGCAAACAAAAGCTCTGACATTCACTTGGGGGCTGTAAATGGCCTGCTGTTAATACCGTAACATCTGCATGGCAAACACAGACTGTGTACATATACTCTTTTTTTTCTGTCCCTTCCTTAGGATGCTGTAGAGACCTAGGATCTTTCACAAGGAAAGTCTGGGTCCCCTGATTACACTTTATACCCTGGAGTGTCTAAGCAAGTGCTTGCTGCGATTAGACCTCGACCCTTGGGAAAGTTCATGACCTATAGTGGGAGGCAGGTTTTATTCCAAAATAAAAATTAAATTATTAAAAAAATACATTATTAAATTTATTCCTATTCAGGCAAGGGGCTTCTAATTTTGCTAGAAATAACATCTTACATTGCCATGAAATGAATGATAATACAAATATAATTATAGTATGCCACTAACAAAGGGTGAAGCTGTTATCAAATTTCACCACTTAAGAATAGTCATTTTTATGGGGGTGCAATAAATAATAAGTACTGTTTTATGAGATGTCTTTTGTTTTTAGCAGTAGCAGAGTAATCCCCACCTGTGACTCTTGCCGCACACCTCTTCTCTCTGGCCAGGGACAATATTCAGAGTAAGGAGAAAGAATTCTGTCCAGACTAGAGCAAACAGCCTATTGCAGAGGCCGCATTTGGCAGCCAACCCAGCTCCTCTCTATTTCCTTACGATGATCCTTTTACAGTGGGTCAGAAACCAATTTTCTTCAATTTTTGCCTTAAGCAGTCAGTCTATCTCTGTGTAGGAGGCTATCTGATGGGACCCACTGATCAGGCATTTCTGTATGTTCACACAAGCCAATAGCAGGGACGTGAGCAACCAGCCCGCAGTCACACACTTGATTGAAAGCCATGACCTGTTTGCTAAGGCTACGGCAATTACAATTTTAATTAACCTCTGCACTTTCTGCAGCTGACAGGTAACTTATTTCACTTATTGACAGACTTAACCAGTTCTCACTCCCATCATAAACCAGCCACCACCAGCCACCCCCACCTGATTTAGAGGCAGAAGACATAAAAAAAGGTAGGAAGGAGTGAATACATAGGTGGCCACAAAGGAGGCTGGCTCACATGCCCTGCAAGGACAGGCTGAGAAAGTTGAGGTTGCTCAGCCTGGAGGAGGCCCTGGGGAGACCTCGTAGAGGTCTTCCAGTACTTAGAGGGGGCCCACAGCAAAGCCTCTTTATCAGGTGTGTAGCGACAGGACAAAGGGTAGTGGTTTTAAACTGAAAGTGGGTAGATTTAGATTAGGTCTTGGGAAGAAATTCTCTTCTATGAGAGCGGTGAGACACTGGCACAGGCTGCCCAGAGGCTGTAGGTGCCCCATCTCTGGAGGTGTTCAAGGCCAGCTTGGACAGGACTTGGAGCAACCTGGTCTAGTGCAAAGAGTCCCTGCCGCTAGCAGGGGGTTGGAACTAGATGATTTTTAAGATCCCTTCCAACCCAAACCATCCTGGGACTGTGTGAATTACAGACCTCACTGCCCTCACCCCACTGCTCCAGGTATGAGGTGCCTCCTTCTACTGCCACCGCCTTGTCCAGGACCACTTCATGGACCACCCTGTTTCCCTGCTTTAGCTTCCACAATAAACATTAAAAAAAAATAAATAAAAAATTAGTCACTCCTCCCTCACAAACCTGTGGCTCCTGATTTTGCATGCCACTCATTTCCAGGGCGGCCCTTTCATTATGAGTGTTACACACTGTTTGCCATCTCTGAAACTGAAATCCATGTCCCTTTGGAACCAGTGAAATATCATAAGGCAGCGAGAGACATTTGGTGAGGAGCCAGTCCACCCAGCTCCTGCGAAAATCCATGGGAGTTTTCCAGTCAGTTCTCATGGAGGTTGGATGAGGCCTCCTGGAGTGTAAAAATTACAATTCTAACACTCGGATCGTTCCAAAAGAGCAGACTGGCTGAAATTTGAAATTATTATGTAGATAGTGAGACTGAGTTTCTTAACACTTGTGTAAAATTGACCAATGCGGGCGGCAGTGGGTCCGGCCGGGCGGCGCTGCCCGCTGAGGCGATTCCTCCTGAGGCGGGAGAACGCGCGAGCCGGAGAGACGGCGGGGGGGTCAAAAGCGACTCA